>NW_016108071.1:406769-411256 GCF_001604975.1 Cebus imitator | reverse complement strand
AAAAAAGAATAAATCATGGAGGGTGCCAGAGTACGAACTTAAATTTCTTCAAAAAAAAGAAGATATTAAAGTTTTTATTTTTGTCTGCTTTTTTTGGGAGGGGAGGAGAATATGGGGGTGGAATGATGGTAATGAGGCTTAGGCAGAAACTCTGAGGGCTTGCTTCAGGAAGAATTATCTGAGAACATGAATTAGCAAGTTTCATTCTTTCAGCCAATAGATTTTTTATTCATTACCTACTATTGGCAAGACATTGCTAGAAGCTTTGAATATGGCAATGAAAGAGACAAAGTCCTTGCTCTTAGAATTTATATTTTAGTGAGAATACCTTGAAAGATAATAAAGTGATAAATTAATAATAAAATTTCACATAGACATGCTTATAAAAAGAATTTTTTAAAAAAGTATGTGTAAAAGGGAGTATATTTTAGATAGGGAAGACTTCTCTACAGAGGTAGTATTTGAAGAAATAACTGAATGAAGTCATCGTAGGGAAAGAACATTCCGGAAGAGTAAACAGAAAGTAAGCCAGTATATAACCAGAATGGAACAGAAAACAGTGAGTGGAGGAGATGAGTGCCAACGGAGAGTTTTAAGCTGGAGAAAGACAGAATCTGATTTACATTTCAAAAATCATATGGTTGCTGTGTATAAAAAAGAATATAGAGGAGGCAAGACTGAAAGTGAAAGGAGAGACCAGTTGGGCGCCTACTGCAGTATTCTAGGTAAGACAGGATGAGGGATATTTCAATAGATGTGATAAGTGGTTATATTTGGAATATTTCCTTCTAGAGAAACCTTTAATTTCAAAGGTTGAACTGATGGGACTTGGGGACAGACTACATATCAAGTGTCAAGCACAGAATAAAGGATGACTCCTAGGTTTTATAGCCTAAGCAACTGGGTAAATGGTAGAGATATTTTGCTCATGTAGAAAACACTGAAGGAGCAACAGCTTTGAGCAGGGCACTAGAAAAATCAAGATTCCATTTTAGATGTTAATAGAGATCCAAGGAAAGACATTTAAAAATTAAATTTAAACAGCAGGTAGATATACCAGTCTAGAGCTCAGGGGAGAAGGTGGGGCTAGAGATATAACTGTGAAAGTTTTTAGTAAAGAGATAATAGTTAGGGTAATGAGAAACAGGAGAGCTCACTGAGAGAATAAGTAGAGAGACGAGGTGGCCAAAGAGACCTGAAATATTCAACTGTTTGAAGATAAAGAAGAACCAACAAAGAAAATGGAGAAGGACCAGCCAGTGAGGTAGGAGGGAAACAAGAGAGCAGCCTGGAAGAATTGAAAATACGTAAGACTAGGGTTGTGGATAATTACAAGATTAATAAGTCTGGGTATTATGGACCGAATTGTGTCCCTTCAAAATTCATATGTGGAAGCCCTAACCCCCGCAGTGACTGCATTTAGAGATTAGGGCATATAAGGAGGTAATTAAGGTTAAATGGGGTTATATGGGTGGGACTATAACTCAAAAGGACTGATGTTCTTACAGGAAGAGGAAGAGATACTAGGGGTATTTCCCTCTGTCTCTCTGCAGAGGCAAAGGCATGTGAGGACAAAGCAAGAAGGTGGACACAGAGAAACCAGGTAAAAATCCCTTATCAGATACCCACTCATATGGCACCTTAACATTGGATTGAGCCTCTAGCTCTGTGAGAAAAATGAATGTCTGCTGTTTAAGTCACTCAAGTCTGTGGTATCTTGTTATGGAAACCCAAGCTTGGAAACCCAAGCTGACCAATATCCTAGGCTGGAGACAAAGGTGATAGCAGTAGAAACTACACAAGAGATTTAAGTGGTATTAAAGAGTTGTAGAATTCACAAAACTTGGCAACTGATTAGGTATAAATGAAGAGTCAAAAAGCACTGCGAGATTTTAAGTTGGGTAGCAAGAAAGATGATGATGCCATTAATTAAAATAGTGAGCACAGAAAAAGAAGCAAGTTTGAGATGCAAAGATAAGCAATCGAGGATTTTTATTTTTTTATTTTATAAGGAAGCACTTGGAAATTATTCTAATGGAGATATCTGAGCTGTATATATGCATTTGGAGAGTCATCACATCAAGATGGCTGATGCAGTCATTAGACTCCTTATTTGTGGAAGACAAAAACAAGCAAATAACAGTGACAAACTCTGCAAATAGCAGTAGAGTCAAAGAGAAGAAACAGAAACAAGAGATATAAGAGAATCAATAGCATATAGAAGTTTACGAGTAGATTTCATAGAAGAGGTAGTCAACAACATGCAATGATACAGAAACTGAGAAGTTAAAAACTAAAAAAATACAACAGCTGGCCACTGAAGAGTACTCATGAGTGTGAGAACAGCTTTTGAAGAGTGGTCAGGACAGACACCATACTGCAAAGGATAAACGACTCTGTGGCTGGGAAAAACAAAATAGACATAGGAAGCATGGGTTAAACATTGCAGTGGAGGAAAAGGTAAAATGAAAAAAGGCAATGACATAAGTATGCAAGATCAGAGGAGACACTAAATATATAACTTGGGGAAAATAAAGGCACTCATTATTTTAGAGTAATCAAGTATGTTTCAATATTTCTTTTTTTTTATTATTTAATTTTTTTAATTAAAGACGGAGTTTTACCATGTTGGTCAGGCTGGTCTTGAACTCCCGATCTCAGGTGATTCACCCACCTTGGCCTTCAAAGTGCTTGGATTACAGGGGTGAGCCACAACGCCTGGCCATGTTTCAATATTTCTTATATAACCACTATAAAATATATTTGCAAAAGCCTATTTTTAACTTATTTGATAGCTAAATAACAATGGGTGGCGTAGTGGTTCACGACTGTAATCCCAGCACTTTGGGAGACCAAGGCGGGTGGATTGCCTGAGCCCAGGAGTTTGAGACCATCCTGGGCAACACGGTGAAACCAAACTAAAATACAAAAAATCAGCCAGGCATGGTGGTGTGCACCACTTGTGGCGGCTACTCAGGAGGCTGAGGCGGGAGAATTGCAAGAACCTGAGAGGCGGAGGTTGCAGTGAGCCGAGAATGCCCCACTGCACTCCAGCCTGGGCAACAAAGTGAGACTCCATCTCCAAAAAAGAAAAAAAAAAAGGATAAGCTACTTAATCTTTCATTAAAATGTATATAAAATAAAATCTATAATTCAATAAAATTATTTGTAAAAGCATATTAACTTTTCTTCAGAAATTTCAAATAGCTGAACATGTTAGAACTTTCTTTGAATATGTTCAAGGTCCCTAATATAGGACTAAGTAAAAGAAGAAAACTTGAGTAACAATAACCTTCAAATATTTATGATAATTGATATCCCTTGTATGGTCCAAGATAGACACACATAATGAATTAGGTCAGTGATTTCTTTTTAAGCAGTGAACATTTTTCTCCTAATAAAAAGTAAAATAGCAGCTCCTTATATGAAATAACAAAGAGAACTGCCAGGTTAAATGCAGAAGGTTCTTCTGTGAATGCCTGAAGTGCTTTTGTGGATGCCTCAGAAATGGGCAGGGTACAGTCTGAAAGCCACTAACTTTGTGGTATAGCATGCCCCTAGGGAAGAGAATATCCGAGTTACATAACTGGAAAACCTTAAGGAAGGTGGTAGAAGTGGTTGTTGACTGAAAGAAGACTCATTTCTTAGCCCAGACCCATATTTTTACTGGAGTGGGCCACAAAAACATGAGACTTATTTAAAGATGATTTTGGAAACTCTTTCCTTTCTCATTAATATGGTTTAATATACAAAAAATGCTAAAGGTATCTTCATGTGCTTGGGGAAAGAACATTTAGTTTTTTCTCCCAATTCATTTTATTTTACTTATTTACTATTTTTGAGATAGTATCTCACTCTGTCACACAGGCTGGAGTGCAGTGGCACAATCAGTTCACTATAGTCACCTACTCCTGGCTCAAATGATCCTCCCATCTCAGCCTCCCAAGTAGCTGGGAGCTCTGTGCCATCACGTGTCACTATTTTTTTTGCAGAGACGAGGTCTTGCTTTGTTGTCCAGGCTGGTCTCAATCTCCCGGCCTAAAGTGATCCTCCTCCCTTGCCTTCCAAAAGTGTGGGGATTACAGGCATGAGCCATCATGCCTGTCCCCATTTTACATTTTATTTTAAGACTAAAATACATTTGAAAATAGCTATTGGAAATCTGCTAATGGCCTGTTCCCAGTTACGAATATGAAATGCTATCTGACTCATACTTGACAAAATTCTCATTAACTAAGAATATACTAGTTTTTACTATGCCAAAATATCAGCTTTTAAATGATTCATCTTCTACCATAAAGAGCCCCGTCCCATATTTATTTCCTACCTTGTTTAACTGGCAAAACTCTATTCCGAAATGATTTGGCTTTCCCTGGGTCATGGCTATTTCCACTTCGGCTATATCCACCGAAGCTCGATGAAGAAAATGGCCCATCTGGCTCATCATCAAGTAGATACAGTGAAAGCCCTTCAGCAGCATCTGAAAC
>NW_016108071.1:384248-401769 GCF_001604975.1 Cebus imitator | reverse complement strand
CCTTGACTTTTTATTAGAGGTATAAGCTTTGGACTTGTTGAATATTTGGCGAACATCCTTATAAAATTCCAGAGGACTACCATAGTTTCCTGCTTCCAAGGTTTCTTTCACAGTGCTGAAGTCCACAGGAGTATCTATAACATCTTGATAATCCTACAACGAAGAATATGTTATTAAATACTCAAAACTGCATAATAATATTAAGAAATACAATGGAATTAAAATTGGCATCACCTACTACAATCCACCAGGAAATAAACACATTGCTTTTCAATGTGCCAACTACTTCCCCACAACCCCAAAACATCTTTTGTTGGCTCATAAAAACAGCAGAAGTCTGTGGGAAAGCCTTAGCCCTCACACCACAGTAATAACCATAAATAACCCTGAAGGGACAGAATGGAAAATCCATAATTGTTGGCTTCATCTCTACAGCATTCACAATATGGAATTCTATTTCTTGCTTAAAGGCTGATACAAACTCCAAAACCCCAGCAAACTGTTTAATGATAAAAGATGGGATTATTCACATGTAATTAAATTGTTCCAGTCTACAAATTAGCTACATATTTCCACAATTCTTGCTATGAGAACATTCTACTTAAGTGTCATTAGTTGAGGGTCAAAGTCACATTGGTCATGTTTGTGTCTTTCCTTTTTGATTTTTAATCAAAGTGATACCTTTGTTTCATTGAAGGTCTTCCATCTTTTAGGTCCATATTTCATTTGATTTTGATTAGGGGAGAGGGAAGATTCCAGAAGGGTTATCAGGTAAAGTTACATCTAAGATTTATTCCTATATATGCTACAAGTTTCAGAGTGAAAACCATACTCAGTATTAGATCCCTTAATGCATTTAGAATCATCAAGAAGTAAAATCTCCACATTTCCCTCTAAGGAAAAAGCCAAAAAGCCAGAAAGGGCAGAAAAAGGGTATTATAAAAAGACAGAAAATATTTTTCAAAGTATGAGAAATCACAAATATTCTAAATATATCTTTTTATTTTCTCAAATCATAAAAAAAACAGAAGTGTATTCTAACACAGTAAGGCTTATTTTAGAACTTGTGTAGCAGTATGATGACCAAAATTTAAAAGACAGCCTACTTGCTGAATGAAATCTCAGTGGGAATAACCAGCTGCAATACAGACACAATTATATTGTGTAATTGATGTTTTCTACTCTGTTGCAGTAGCTTCGAATCTACACAGAAAAGTAAACATTTACAAAGAGGATACAAAGAACAATCTTGAGAACACATGTTGATTCAAAAACAGGAACAACAACAAAAAAGAAATTGCTAAAAAAATCAAACAAAAGTAAAAAGGGAACCGAGTTAGAAAGGAGTTTTAACAAATTATAAAAGGTTGATGTACAGTATGGAGAGTTTAGAAAGTAAAAACAATCAGTATGTCTTTTAAGAGGCTACCAGGCCTACCTCAGAAAGCAATGAATCTTGTCTTTCTGGAACAACAGACTCTGAGGATTCTCCCTCTTGCTCCTGATGACCCTATTAGGATAAAGAGCATATACTGGTTTCCAGACAACTATAACAAAATATCAAGACATGTAATACGATTTTGACTTAAGTCTCAAAGATCCATACACTGGAATTATGTTTTTATTGGCTGTACTTTAAGGTGAAGAAATTGTACATTCACCATTCTCCTTTGCTATGAAAAAAACAAGACTAATTTATTTCACCCAAACTCCCTACAAGCAAACAAATGTATAATCTACACACTAAAGACATAACGGCATTTTTTAAAAGATCACACTAATCACACTACTACTTTCACAACCAAAAGATTAGTAAAAAAGAAAGGAAAGCAGGGAGCAAGAAAATTGCTCTTAACTCGATTTTAGCATGGACATTTATGGGAAATTATCATACTGGCAATTATTTAAACAACTGTATGCTTACTGGGTAAGAAAGAGGATCGGCTGACTGTCGAAATGGCTCTGAGTCTTCACGTTCATAAATGAGGCTCAACAGGTCTTTGCATTGTTTTTTCCAAGCATCAGGATTACACTTTAAAGACTGTCTTCTGCCTCGGCATTTGACCTATAGATTTTAATAGAATTATATCTGAAAGATCTTTCCTTAACTCTATTGATTTTTCTGAAAAATCCCTAATGTTAACATATCTATCTGTATAAAATAGGGCAGCTGCTATTTTAGTTTCTTAGCTTAAATTAGACATTGTTTTCCCTGGCAAAAATAATGAGCTAAAAAACCTAGACACCATATTCATGGAAATGGCAAGAATTCTAGTACTCACATCTGAACTTCAAATAAAGTACAGAGGAGCAATGCTTCTATCCTCTACAAGATCAAGCTATAGTGCCTTACTACTTGCTGGTAGTTAAGTATACTTGACAATGGCATCATATTTTTTCTCAAAACAACACTTTAATTTTTTTTCCCTGGAAATCCTTTGTGGTCATGATAAACTCTGTTCTGTACCATTGGATGTCTTTTGTTATGATCTCTTTCAGTATTACAAAATATATTGTTCCTTATATAATATAACTCTAATTATTATGGAGGGGAAATCTGCACAAAAGAGTTAACATAGCAGGCCAGGGATTGCTTGCAAGGTTGGCCATTGGCTGGCATTTGGGAACTTGGCATTTGAATGGCTTCCTAAATTATTTAGACAATTTGCTGCACCTAGACAGTATAAAACAATGTGATTTGTGCTGAATATGTAATTTCCTTCTGAGAATCTAGAATCTTAGTGTGCACTAGTCAGAGGGTATCTACATAATCAGCCCCCAATAAAATTTTTGGGAACTGAATCTCTAATCACACACATGCTAGAAAGAGTGTGATATGTGAAGATATTAATAGGATAAGGAAGCCTGTACATAAATTTCTCCAGACTCTGCCTGTGTCTTTTTCTCCATGACTCAACTGGGTACCCTTACTGTATCAATGTAATAAATCTTATCAATGAGCATACCTAATATACTTACTTAAAGAATCTTTCTAGCAATTCTTCGAATATGGGGTTGGTCTTAGGGATCACTGACATAGGAAACCTGAAAACGTATCTCCTCAGCAGTTCATTTATTTACTCACCCTTCTTCCAGATGAAGTACCAGGACCATCTGAATCTAAATCAACCATTTCTGTATCCTAAATTAAAAGGGAAGAGTGGACAAAAATGTCGTGACATTTGAAGTCATATAAATTAGATGGACATTTACAAATAAGTGGGAAATATAATCACAGTTAACTTTTCCTCATTTGATCAAGTAGAACAAAAGCTGGAGGAAGACTCATGTGAAACATTCCCAATATACAGTGTACAAGCTGGAAGATATACTGGAAGAAGAATAATTAAACAAGGATTCTCTTTAAATAAGAATGGGGAAAGGAGGGAAACAGTGTAGTGGTTGGTGTTTGCTAAAATTAAACCTAAGTAAGTGTTAGTATTTTTTTTAATCTTATTCTACATGATATGCTCATTTAATATACAATTATTAATTATTCATGATTAATCCACTGCCATTTCAAGAAATAGATCACACAAAATATGCACGTACGTTTTCTGATAGGAAAGTGATCTATTTCAGTTAAGTATCTCTCTAAGGGATAATTTTTTAATATGAAGAGTCAAGACCCAAACACCACTAGTGATAGTGAAACACTGGGTAATACGTAGTAGAAAATAAAAAGTAGCTCATGAGATATTGGTGCTCTTTTCTAACAAAATAAAACTGTTGAATTACATTTTTACTTTTCCATTTTAAACTTAATAGTGCTACTCTAAGGTGAAATTCTTGCTACATCAAATTCCCTAGCTAAAATACATTTATATGAAAGGTCAGAGAAAATATAAGGAAGATATAAGAAAATACAAAAAATATTAGTGATATATTTTTCTTAGGTTTCAAGAAACTGTATCTTATTGGTATATCATGTTTTCCTTTATTATTTAAATAACATTTAATTGCAATAATTTATTTCATAGTCAGACACATTTTCATGAAAAAATAAAAAAAAAAAAAAACAGCATTAGAGAGTTACCATTCTGGAGATTAACAGCATAAATAATATAAACATGCAAAACATCTCATGCTACTGCAACACAATCTAGCACATGTGAGTCACTCATCCCTGGGATGAATTGTTTTCTAGTAAAGATTTGTGAATTATCACTTTCTAATATTGTTCCAACATCTATGTTGGTTTTTGTTTCTATCATAATCTCCAGCCAAATATGGCTTTGTGTAAATTAGAAACATAGATGAGTAGAGAAATCAAGAACACAAAGGTCTGCTAAGTACTACTTCCATTTCATTCAGAAAAGACTGCTTTATTTTTATAAATTTTTAGAAAGGAAATCAAGTAACAATTTCATGAAACTACCAAAAATTTAAACTTTTAAACCAGAAACTTTAAAATACTTTAATATTTTCTATACACCATATAGAAAATAAAATCTTTATTGAAATTTCCATCAACTAAACATTATTTTAAAATATTGAGCGCCTGTCTTATTTCTAACATGATGGAAAATAAAGTGTTGATTTCTCATCACTTAAACCCACTATGTCAAATATGATGACTGGCCGCCTGTCTCTGACTAAACCCTGTAATATTATTTTATTTTTGTTATATGCCATCTAAGCACACTTTAAATAGTTTAATATTAAAAGATGCCAGTATTCAGCCAGCTTTCAAAACTCTGTTTTGCTGTTCATGGTCAATTGCAATATTTAGACATAATTCTGTACTTCAAATAAGAGAAAAGTAATTCATTCCTACTAATCATGCTGTGATTCTTACCTCCTCTGCATCAGTACTGTTTCGTTCTTCTGCTTTAACTTTATTATAAGTATCCAGTATATCAGTACAGCTCTGATCCCTAAGAACCAAGATAAGCCATTTCAATAACTTCAGCAATTTTTACAATTAATTTTTTTTAAATAATTTTTTAAAAACCTAAATTTAGATTCTCTGGAAGCTTAAACTGCTTCTTACCCAATAAATCGTAGTAAGACATCAGTTACAATTTTAGCTGCTTTAACTATAGGACTGTCTGGCTCATTGAAAGTCCTGGCATTATGCTCAATGTAGCGTACCTCCCACATTAATGCTGATATTCTCCTGTGAAAGAAAAAAATACTCTGTTAGCCTTAGCTGATATATTTAAAGTATATTTTAGGAATATACAATATAGAACAAATATGTACTTAATCAGAGTGTGTCCAAAGTGTTCCAATATGTACATAACTCAATATATTTGACTGGTGAGCACTAAAAAGACATGATATAGTATTTAAAGCACAAGCAGGGATTTTGAACCACTGGAATGTATATACAAAACTTCAAATAGAACTAACCTAGGACATTATGGGTAAAGAGTCATTTGACAAGGTCAAAATAATGTTTAGTTTTCAGGGGAAGAGCCAAGAAGAGCAAGAAAAAAAAAAACAGATTCTAAAAACTGAAAGATTTTTATCTAATTACTTTTATAATATATAGTATCAAATCAAAATAATATATATTATAAAAATACAACCAGTTCTAAATTGCAAAGGCAGATTAACCAGTCATGGAATATTGTGGTCAGGAGACTTGGATGAAAGAGGGACCAAGAGGTGCCCTCTACAGCCTTCCCATAATCATCTCCCATCCCAACCAAAACAAAGGGGAAAAATTACTTGGCTCCTTTCCTGTATATATTTCAGGACTGGTAACTAAATTTAATTAACTGCAACCAAATTCTCCAACAGAGGATTTAGACATGCTCCAAATCTGTAGCACGTTAATCATGATGAATCCACAAACCACTTAAATTGCCTTTAATAAACTGAAGTTAAATATAGATTTGTTTTGCACACCATTTGTGCTACCTATATTTTCCTCTCAGCCTTTCTTCTTTATCCCCTTTCTACTCTGCAAGAGTGAGAATCTACTAAATAAAGGGAATATGCGTTCTAAAATTTTAAAGGAAATGTTGGTGTGGGTCTTTTGCAGGATCATATGAAAATGCAGATCTCAAAAAGGAAAGCAAAAGCCAAGTGATAAAAACAAACAGACCTGTAAAAGCGATTTTCAAGTCTCCGCCTGATGGTATTGAGGTCAGTTGGATAAGCAACTACAGTACAATACAAGGGGTAGGCACTGAGATCCACTGGAACAGCAAAAGGGCTGGCAAAATCTACAAAATTATCAAAATCAAAAACGGTGGCTATAAAGGACATTAACATCTGATGGTAACGAACACTTATTCATATATAAACAAGAAGGGAGGGTGACATACTACATTTCTAAAACCATGAGGATTCCATTACACAAACAGAATGTTATTCTTTATATTTGGACATCATATCTATGAATCATGCATGATACACTGGTTCAAATCAGGTAAAACAAAATTAGAGGAGCACTGGGTTTGACTTCAGATTTCTGTCTTTCCTAGATAAATGCCAAACTTCTTAAGTGACATATTTTAGAAAATTTAACTATTCATGCTGGTAAAATACATTATTTATCCACTGTCCTTACCAAGAAACCCATCCAAAGTAAGCCTCAGGAAATAGCTAGAGAATTAAAGTGATTCAAAAAGGAAAAAGACACTTACATGACTACCTTCACTCTTATCCTTTGCTGAAAAAATTATCAGTTATTACTTTGGCCAAGTATATAAAACTGTTAATATTAAAACTAAAATCACTGTGCTTCTTGAGTTAAAAGTGAAGTGTACATGAGAAACTGCATATCCTTTTGTAGAACTTAAAAATTCTGCTGATTTTCCTAGCTCCCTTGCATGCTCCTAAAATGTTTTGACATTCATCATACCCAGGGAAAGAAGGTGGTTGATGCCCTGAATAACCCGTTCACATTCTTCATCTCTGGAATGAGCGCCCCACTCTCCTTCCTGGGGTTTGTATAGCAAAGCAGTCAATTCTTCCTGGGAGACAGGAACGCCAGCACCAACTTCATCTGGAAAGGCAGCTAGATATAGTATTTTAAGAAAATCAGAAAAAATTAGTTTCCAATATCATGTGATTGCCATTTTACTTTAAAAGAATTATAATTCATTTTTAAAAGGGTACTTACTTCCCTCTGGAATTGGCTCCATATCCCAGGGGCTCATCTTTTCTCTCTCATTATTGTCCCAGCTATTAAAAAATAACAAGATGCAAATCAAATTAACCATATAGCACTTCCTTTCATATACTACCATAATTTTACATGAATTCCTGGAGGTGAAATCTGAAAAAGGGCAATACAGTTGTCTTGAAAGTACAACTCTGGTTACATAAAGATAATAATAAACCTCTAATAGAGAAAACATGGTCTATCACTATTAAACACAGAGAGTAGAAAGCCTACTCTTAGTCAATATGGAGACTTAAAGGTCAATCCTCATAGAAGAAACATTTCTTCTATCACTCTTGAGAGGATTCATTCATTAGCAATCTTACAACTCTGGAATTTCAAGAAGTAAATATTGCAAACAAATAGTACTTCCAAACATGATGCAACCACTTCTGCCTAGAATTCATACGAGTAAACAAAAGACTAAGTACTAATATTCATTGCTATACTCCAGCAATAACAATTACTTTAGTTAGTAAATTAATTTTCATATTTTCCATTAAAAAATAGTTGCAATTCTTGTCCAAAGTAGAAATAGTTAATAGAAAACACAGACACCAAAAGAGGTAGAAATAAAGTGCTCAGTTCTTCCTTTGTTTTAGTCAAAGAAAACAAAGAACTTTGCTTTGACTAAAACAAAGGAAGAACTGAGCACTTTATCATAAAATTTCCTCTTTGCAAGTATAGGTATTGTGAGGCTAGATAAGTCAGATAAAAGGTATTACTCCTAGTGGAGGTTATTAAAATGCCACATACTATTACAGCATTATGTTAGGCACAAAAGATCATAAACATACTTACTGAACACTGTAACACTGGAAAGAACTATCAGGATACTCTGGTTGAAAAGGCTGCTGACTTTCCACAGTCCCAAACCACCAGGCGTCATCTATTATACTGCGGAATCTATCACCTATAATGTTTTAAAATTCTTAAAAAGATGCTCTTGAGAATATTAGCTCTGTTACCACTCTAAATTACTACTCTTTCTTGACTACAGAAGTAGCATTATATCTAGCATTATCAGAAGTTTCCATCTAGGTTTCTGAGATAAATGATTATTTTACATTTCAACTTCATGTATTTTGATTTCCAAGTGGTAGAAATCTTTCTGAAATAAATTACATATGACAACATCTTCTTAAATAAATGCTACCAAGCATAATTTAACTTTTTTCAATTACTTAGCATCATCATTAAGCATATTCCTTATTGTATTATATATGTACATAAATGCAGTTGATTCTTCTGTCTTGCTTTTAGCTTTCTTTAAAAATCTCTTCATACTAGTTTTTATACTACAGATCTTCCTCTAAACCAAGGAAGATGTAGAAAAGTTTGGAACTTCTTAGAGATTTGTTGAATGGTTTTGACCAAAATGCTAATAGTCATACGGACAATGAAGTCCAGGCTGAGGCGGTCTCAGATGGAGATCAGGAACTTATAAGCAGCAAAGCACTCAAGGACTGACTTGGCTGCTGTAAAAAGTATTCAGTTTTATGTATTCACAAAGATATGATTTTGAATTAGAACTTATCTTTAAAAGGGAAGCAGAGCATTAAAATTCAGAAAATTTGCAGCTTGATGATGGACACGACAGAAAAGAAAAACCCATTTTCTGAGAAGAAATTCAAGTCAGCTGCAGAAATTTGCATAACTAGGAGCCAAATGTTAACTGCTGAGAAAATGGAGAAAATGTATCCAGGGCATGTCAGAGATCTTCGAGGCAGCCCCTCCCATCACAAGCCCCGGGGTCTAGAAGGAAAAAAATGGTTTCTTGGGGTTGCCTGGCTACTCTGTGCACACTTGGAACTTGGTGCACTGTTTGCCAGCTGCTCCAGCCCCAGTCATGACTAAAAGGGGCCAAGGTACAACTCAGGCCACTGTTTCAAAGGGAGCAAGCACCCAACTTTGGTGGCTTACCCATGATGTTGGAACTGCAGGTCCACAGAAGTCAAGAATTGAGGTTTGGGAACCTCCATCTAGATTTTGGAGGATATATGGAAATGCCTGGATATCTAAGTAAGAAGTCTGCTGCTGGGGTAGTGCCCTTATGGAGAATCTCTGCTAGGGCAGTGGGGAAGGGAAATGTTGGGCTGGAGCCCCCATACAGAGTCAGAGTTCCCACTGGGGCACTGCCTAGTAGAACTGTGAGAAGAGGGTAACCATCCTCCACACCCCAGAATGGCAGATCCAAAGACAGCATACATTGTGAGCCTGGAAAAGCTGCAGACACTCAACGCCAGCCTGTGAAAGGGGATATAACCTGCAAAGTTACAGGGGTGGAGCTGCCCAAGACCATGGGAGCCAACCTCTTGCATCAGTGTGACCTGGACGTGAGACATGGAGTCAAAGGAGATCATTTGGGAGCTTTAAAATTTGACTGTCCTGCTGGATTTCGGACTTGCATGGAGCCTTCAATCCCTTAGTTTTGGACAATTTCTCCCATTTGGAATGGATGTATTCATCCAATACCTGTACCCCTCATTGTATCTAGCAAGTGACAAACTTTGGCTTTTACAGACTCATAAGCAGAAGCGATTTGTCTTGTCTCAGATGATACTTTGGACACGAACTTTTGAGTTAATGCTGGAA
Organism: Cebus imitator; assembly: GCF_001604975.1. Lineage (NCBI taxonomy): Eukaryota > Metazoa > Chordata > Mammalia > Primates > Cebidae > Cebus > Cebus imitator. The sequence goes on along the minus strand of NW_016108071.1, from coordinate 392,054 downwards.
TGAGTTAAGACGTTGGAGATCTGTTGGGAAGGCATGATTGGTTTTGAAATGTGAGGACATGAGATTGGGGAGGCGCCAGGGGCAGAACGAAATGGCTAGGCTCTATGTCCCCACCAAAACCTCATCTCAAATTCTAATCCCCTCACACTGAGGGAGGGACCTGGTGGGAGTGGATTGGATTATGGGGGCAGTTTCCCTCATGCTGTTCTTGCGACAGTGAGTTTTCACAAGATCTGATGGTTTAAAAGTGTGGCACTTCGCCTTCTAACTCTCTATCTCCTACAGCCATATGAAGAAGATCCTTGCTTCCCCTTTGCCGTCTGCCATGATTGTACGTTTCCTAAGGTATCCCGAGCCATGTGGAACTGTGAAATCAACTAAATGGTTTTTTCTTTACAAATTACCCAGTCTGAGGTAGTATCTTTATAGAAGTGTGAAAATGGACTAATATACATGACTACAAGTAGATTTTTGAAATTCAGGCACAAGTAATTAAGTGTGCAAAAAAGTCAACAGTTTAAAAATCCTTATGTTCTGTATTGCATTGTTATAAAATAGAGCTATAAGCAAATTTCTTTAACTCTTAAACTTTTTTCCTTTATATTATTGTTATACTGCTTTTTATAATCAAAAATGAAAGAAGGGTAAAAGAACAAAAGAGGGTGGGAGGGTGACAGGGAGGGAAACAAGGACGGAGTAAGAAAAAAAGGAAACAAATCACAATCAGTAATGATCTGTTTTAGAAGCCAAGTGTAAAGTGCTCTATTTTAGGGCAAGTGATGAGAATTTTGTTTATATTCCTTTTTGTATATTAATAGAGTAGGTATTTACAGAAGGTTTAGAGACTATGTGCCACACACAATGTGCATAAAAAATAAAAGAAAATTTTAACTTAATTTTTCTAGTTTCTCTCATAGCTTTTTTCAGCTAAATGTAAGCTAGTTTTTTTCTGTTAAATCACAGTTAAAAAGTTACTTACTGTACGTAAGCTTAATAGTTAATAAAACAACAATTCTATACTTACCAATCTGCCAGTTCCTTTCTTTGGCTTCATTATAAAACTGATGTAGCACAAGAAAGTCAATGACATCTGGCATGTCATGATACCTATACAGAAAATAAAGCACATATGAATCAATATAGAGATATAACAATATATGTTACTAAATGCCCAAGAATATATGTTTAATGTAGACCCATTAAGAAAATTTTGCAAACCTCACAGTCCCTAGAAATGCCTTTACTTAAACACCATCTTCTCTGATCTGTTTGGGAGTGCCCTGCCTACTGTCATATTACTTTAAAAATAAAAAGATGCCAATACAGGTTAATAAAGCTTAATATGAGGTATTTTATATTAAGAAGTATGAATGTTCCTTAGTCTCCTTACATTTAAAACTCAACTGCATGTAAAGAGCCATTGACTTATTATTCTTATTAACAGAAATAAAAGCAACTGCCATGTTTCAAACATTCTATTAGGGAATTATAAAAGTTTGTCTTTGATTCCTCCCAACAATCTTTAGGAAGAGATTAGCATTTCAATTTTACAAATGAAGAAATAAATTCAGGGAGGTTAAGTAACTTGCTTATGAATCTGTCTAACTATCTATAACATAAATACATACATACACACACATGCACATGGACACACACATACAAATAAAATGGACAAACTAAGAATTAAACTCTGGTCTTTATAATTCTAAACTCTGTAGTAAAGAATGCTAGCGTGTTTTCTCTACCATTGAGCCCTGTACTCTGTAGAATATACAATAGGTATTAAAATATACACACTCAAACACATAAACCCAGAGATAGAACTACTCACTTAATGGAAAAAGATTCTCCAGTCATTTTGCCTGAAATTGGGTCCAGAAATGCAAGCTTCAAGCAGCATAGTGTGGGTGGGCCAACTTCATATTTGATTCCTACAATCTTAACAAACTCTTGCTCCTATTCATGAGAATACCAATAAATTATTACTTTCAATATAAATAATCACTTAACATTTGCATAATATTTCATTATTACTTGAACAATTCAATAATATCTGAATGCTCTCTAAATGCCAGGCACTATACTAAATGTTAAAGGTAATAAGACATGGGTCTTAATTCTTAAGAGCAGGTTGTAGTTTAGTACAAGGCTCTAAACCAAGGATGAGCAGGAACATCACCTGGGGAAATGTTTCAAATTTAATGTTCTGAAATCCTATACAGAATCCAGTTCTATGTTTGGGGTATAGCTCAATAATGTATCTGTTTTGGAAAAAACTCCCTAGTGCATATGATGCTCTGTCTGGTTAAAAATCACTCCCCTAGCAAAAATACAGTATGTAGGCATGCAGGAGTATATGTACAAGTACATGTTTGGGGCAAACACTTACGTTTTCGAATGTCTACAACATTATATTTTTAGTTATTTTTGTTTTACTTTAGATTCATGGGGTACATGGGCAGGTTTGTTACATGGATATATTGCATAATGGTGGGGGTTTGAGCTTCTAGTGTACCCATCCTCCAAATAGTAACCATTGTAGCAAATAGGTAATTTTTAAACCCCTATCCCCCTCTTAACCTCCCTTCCTTTGGAGTCCCCGTGTCTATCATTTCCATCTTAATGTCCATTCATACCAACTGTTTAGCATCCATTTGTAAGAGAGAGCATGTGGTATTTGATTTTCTGTTTTTGTGTCATTTTACTTACGATCATGGCCTCCAGCTCCATCTATGTTGCTGCAAAGGCCATTACCTCATTTTTTATGCCTATGTAGTATTTCATGATATATATGTACATTTTCTTTATCCAGTCCACTACTGACAGGCATCTAGGTTGATTCCATGTCTTTTCTATTGTGAATAGTGCTGTAATGAACATACGTGTGCATATGTCTTCATGGTAGAACAATTTATATTCCTTTGGGTAAATAACCAGTAATGGAATTTGGGTAGTTAAAAGTTTCTAAGAAATTTCCAGACTGCTTTCCACAGTGGCTGAACTAATTCACATTCCCATCAGTAGCATATAAGCATTCTCCTTTCTCCACAACCTCACAAGCATCTGTTTGTTTTGACTTTTTAATAATGGCCATTATTACTGGTGTGATATGGTATCTCGTCATGGTTTTGATTTGCATTTCCCTAACGATTAGTGATGTTTTAGCATTTTTTCACGTTTGTTGGCCGCTTATGTGTTTTCTTTCAAGAAGTGTCTGTTCATGTCCTTTACCCATTTTTTAATGGGGTTATTTGTATTTTGCTTAAGTTCCTTGTAGATTCTGGATATGATCTTACAACAATCGTACACATTTACTGATTGTTAGTCACATTTAACAGATGGCAAAACTGATCTTCATGGGTATAGGGTCCTGCTTAAAGTTATATACTAGGATACAGCAGAGCTGGAATTGAAACCCAGGTCTTATTTCAAAGCCCAAGCTTTTAGACTACATATAAGCTATTCCTACAATTTCCTGGAACCACAAGGTTAGGATAAAACGTGAAAACTCGGCCAGGCACATTGGCTCACACCTGTAATCCCAGCACTTTGGGAGGCTGATGTGGGCAGATCACCTGAGGTCAGGAGTTCAAGACCAGCCTGGCCAACATGGTGAAACCTCGTCTCTACTAAAAATATAACAATTAGCCAGGTGTGGTCGTGGGCACCTGTAATGCCAGCTACTCAGGAGGCTGAGGCAGGAGAATGTCTTGAACCTGAGAGGTGAAGGTTGCAGTGAGCCAAGATCCCACCACCACACTCCAGCCTGGGCAACAGAGTGAGACTCTGTCTCAAAAAAAAAAAAAAAAAAAAAAGAAAGAAATCATGTGTTTTATTCAATCCTCTGATTTTAAAAAAAGAACTCAACTTTCACCTGATACAGAATAGATGGTAGCTGTCCCTTCCAGGAGATGATTAATAAACATTTTTACAAACATCTAAACCAAATCTTTATTTTAATAAATATACATATTATCAGCAGGGCGTGGTGGCTCACACCTGTTATCCCAGCACTTTGGGAGACCGAGTCTGGTGGATTACTCTGAGGTCAGGAGTTCGAGACTAGCCTGGCCAACATGGCAAATCCCCATCTCTAATAAAAATACAAAAACTAGCCGGGCGTGGTGGTGTACACCTTTAATCCCAGCTATTTGGGAGGCTGAAGCAGGGAAATCACTTGAACCCAGGAGGTGGAGGTTGCAGTGAGCTGAGATTGGTCTACTGCACTCCAGCCTGGGCAATAGAGCAAGACTCAGTCTCAGGAAAAAAAAAAAAAAAATCATCACAGAACCTTTCACTTACCTGGAAAACCATTGTAAAATGGCCCTTTACTCTTTTTCAGAAAAATAAAATAAAATATGCATAAACCTAGGTAGAAATGATGGTATATATATACCTATTTGACTGTCTGTATATGTGCGTGTGTGCATATATATGTAGAAATGAATGAAATGATATATTTATTGACAGAAACTCATTCTCCATAAAAAACGGAGCCACACGGATATTATATATGTAGCTACATGGGTATTATATTGAAACAGCTATTTTACAAAACACAAGTTTCCGGGCTTCTTGTGATTTATCCTATTTAATATATACCAAAGCCATAAGAACCTTGAGAGTGTTTACAGTCTACACACTCAATTTATAGAGCCACCAGAATGTACAAAATTGCTGATTAGAGAAAATATCCACACAGGGGAACTCCTGCTTTGCTCTAATTATGGACTTGTATAGACTAGACAATAGAAAATAGCATACAAATTTTGAGAAACATATAAAATGTGATCCATAATATTCAGTTTTACAAGAGTATAGTACATCATTTTATCTTAGATACACAATCAACAGTGAAATATGCATGAAACTGAGGAAAAAAAATCATGGGTAAGCAAGGTAATTCCAAAGCTACTTCAGTTGCATAGCTTATGAATTTGGCAAACTTACCCTGAGATCCATTTTGTTCCATGGCTGTTTTTGTAAATTAACACTGTATATTTTTGATTTCCTTACAGCCCGAACATAAGCTTCATGTCCTTGCCTAAAATAGATAAGCTGAAACAGAAAACATAAGGTATTAAACAGCAGCATCTATAACTCTGTATGTCCAATATACATTCCTACAAACATCTCCTTCTGTTTGCAGAAAAAATAATTGTAACATTGAAAGACTTTATACAATAAAGGTTTCAAATGACATTAATTCAGTACTCATGCCTATGTAGCCCTGCGCTCAGTACTACCTCATGTATGCACAGCAAACACAGTCTGTCCCTTCAATCAGTTTTATGAGCGTGCTGGAGAAGCAGATTTATGAAAAATGTACACAAAACTGGTCATGTTTTAAAGTATAAGTGGCCCTCCACATCCACAGGTTCTGCATTAACAAATCTAATCAAATTCAGGTTGAAAATATTTGGAAACATATATATATATATATATATAATGTGATCCATAATATTCAGTTCTGCAAGAGTATAGTACATCATTTTATCTTGGATACATAACCAACTGTGAAATATGCATGAAACTGAGGAAAAAAACCATGGGTAAGCAACATAATTCCAATTTTACTACTTTATATATATATAATTATATTATTTTTACTACTTTACAAAGTAACATAAAAAATTTTATGTTACTTTGTAAAGTAGTAAAAATATATAATTATATATATAAAGCAGTAAAATTGGAATTATTACACATTATATATAATTACATATATATAGATAGATAGATAGACAGATAGATAGATAGATATACAAAGTAGTAAAAATAATACAATTAGACCAGGCATAGTGGCCCATGCCTTTAATCCTAGCACTTTGAGAGGTCGAGGTGGATGGATCACCTGAGGCCAGGGGTTCGAGACTAGTCTGACCAGCATGGCAAAACCCTGTCTCTACTAAAAATAAAAAACTAGCCAGGCATGGTGGCATATGCCTATAATTCCAGCTACTTGGAGGCTGAGGCAGGAGAATAATAACTTGAACCTGGGAGGCGGAGGTTGTAGTGGGCCAAGATTGCACCATTGCACTCCAGCCTGAGCAACAAGAGCAAAATTCCATCTCAAAAAATAAAAAAATTAAATAACAATAATGATATTACAAATAAAAAACCAATATAGTATAACAACAATTAATATAGCATTTATATTGTAATTTGGTATCATAAGTAATCTAAAGATAATTTAAAGTATACAGGATGATGTACATAGGTTATATGCAAATACTATGCCTTTTATATAATGTTCTTGTAGATTGTGTTATTTGCAAGGGTTCCTGGAGCCAACTCTGTGTGGATACTGAAGGACAACTATACCATACTTCAAATTATAACTGGTATTCTAACTATCAACATTTTCATATTCAGCCTACACATTTCATATAAACACTTCAAATCACAGGTTACTAAATGGAGTAATTTCAAGACAAATTAAAAGCTGCCTGTTACAAGAGTTCATGTCATAACTGTCATATTATAGAAGAAAAATGAATTCAATTACTTAATTCTGCAGCTCTTTAAGCCACCATTTATTATCATTTTCTGCATTTATTACAAAAAGTTTCTTTTCCTGAAGTTTAAAAGTAGTGATAGAGGCCAGGCGCAGTGGCTCACACCTGTAATCCCAGCACTTTGATTACAGTGCTGAGGCGGGCAGATAACCTGAGATCAGATTGGCCAACATGGTGAAACCCTGTCTGTACTAAAAATAGAAAAATTAGTCAGGTGTGATGGCACACCCTGTAATCTCAGCTACTAAGGAAGCTGAGGCAGGAGAATCACTTGAACTAAGGAGGCAGAGGCTGTGGTGAGCTGAGATAGTGCCACTGCACTCCAGTCTGGGCAACAGAGTGAGACTACATCAAAAAAAAAAAGTAGTGATAGAGATAAGTAAATAGAAGAAAGCAACAAAAATACCACATTATGAGATTCTAAAATACATTAGCATACTCTACCAATCAATGCTAAGTCAGAATTTCTAACAGCTAAAACTTTGAGCAGAAAATGAAAAAGGTTTAAACTTAGTAAATCAAATAATTGTAAGGGTTAAAAAACAATAATACACATGTCACTAAGATATCCTTTATTATATATTCATTCCTGAACTCAACAAATACTGATCATTGAACATCTATGCATAGGCACTAGATGCTGTGATAAGGCATAAAAATATTTCCCTCTAGGATATGGACACACATGTAGACATGTAACTATAATGCAAGGTAGAATATATTATACATCAGAAGATAAAAGTAATTTAGGTAGAAAAGCTTATGAGGACAGAGGAGCTGGCCAATGAAAAACAAGAATAACATCCTGGAAAAGTTGGTATTTGAATTTGACCTTGAAAATTATAATTTTAAGAAGCAATGATCTGTGGGTAGGGATATCTAAGCAAGGCAATGAAGGTTTAATATTAAGATGAAGTAAAAAATAATGTTGCCATTAAGAAATCAATTATATAAAAAGTATATGTTTGCCTTTATAATTTCTTTAAAAACATTCTCTACATATTCACTGTCTGATTTATATACATCTTCCTCATTACCTGAAGAACTGTCTTCACCTCATACATATTAGTCTTGAAGCATATAAGGATGTAGTAGGTTTAACAACATAGAGGAAAAGGAATTCCACCAAAGAATGGAGGAAAATGTGCCGGGCGCGGTGGCTCACGCCTGTAATCCCAGCACTTTGGGAGGCCGAGGCGAGTGGATCACGAGGTCAACAGATCGAGACCATCCTGGGCAACACGGTGAAACCCCGTCTCTACTAAAACTACAAAAAATGAGCTGGGCA
>NW_016108071.1:376624-383152 GCF_001604975.1 Cebus imitator | reverse complement strand
CACCATGTTGACCAGTATGGTCTCGATCTCTTGAGCTCGTGATCCACCCGCCTCGGCCTCCCAAAGTGCTGGGATTATAGGTCTGAGCCACCATGTCCGGCCTTCTTGCATACTTTCTATCAGGCTGAACTTTATTTTAAAAAACAATACTGGACATGAATGACGACTCTAAATACCACTCAATTCTAGTAAGTGGTATTTCAGATTAAAATAAAGCCAATTATTTTCATGACTTCACAAGGTCATCAATTTATCTCAATATTCAATGAGGATCCAATACACTGAAGCTACTGTTCCAGGCCTTACAAAGGATACAAAGATTAATACGATTCAGTCACCTTCCACAAGAAGTATATAATCGAGCAGAGCAGCTAAGACATTGTATGTATTATTATAATAGAATTAGGAATATAAATATCTTAAGACTGATTAAAGTTAGTGCTCTTGAGGCTCCACAGAAAAATGTTATAACAGCTAACAATTACCTCATCTCCCATTTGTGGGACAAATGGGGAACGTCGGGGTATAGTATCCAGGATCCACTGAGGGGCAAACCATTCTTCATTAGGCTCACCTGCCATAGAAACCAGCCCTCCTTTCTGAAACATAAATACATGAACAGTTTAATTTAAAACACAGCTCTCCAATCCATAAAACACATGAACAATAGTATGAAAAATAGTAGGTAGAGAAGATTAAAAATTTCAGGTTACAATGAAACCTAAAGTATATAAATGAGAACAATTTTGCTTTATTACATACAACTTTGTGCCAGTAAAAAAATTAGGTTGCAAAATTTTAACTGACAGGTAATAAAGTGACACTATATACGACCTAAAAATCGTAACTTTTACATGTCTCTTGACTACCACATGAATTCAAATGCAATAAGTTTTTGCCGATAAAATAGTGATAATCAAGAAAATAATTATGTCTACTAAAGCAAAAGACTACAGAATGTGTCTATAATCAATTTTGAAATTAAAATTAAAACAACTACGTAAATCAAGTCTTTAAATCACCTGAATGAATTTACAGTGAGGAAAAGAAACTATCATTGGGATGAAATAAAAACATAATGGTAAGCCAGGCACAGTGGTACACACCAGTACTCCCAGCTAACCAGGAGGCTGAGGTGGGAGGATTGCTTGAGCCTCAGTTTGAGTCTGCAGTGTGCTACGATGATGACTGTGAATAGCCACTGCACTCCACTCTGGGCAACATAACAAGACCCCATCTCTTTAATAAAGACACCAAAAAATACAGTGGAATCGAAGGACAGTCCTATACAATTTATCATACTCTTCCATGTTACAAGTTAAAAATGGTAAAAATGAGGACTCAAAATCTCACATGACAAGAATAATAATGTTGTCTGATAAAGGTGACAATAATAATAACTTTTTAAGACAGTAGTTTATTTTAGGACATTGCCACATTTTAATATGATTGTGAATATGTTTGAATAACAAATTATAATGAAACATTCTAGCCTCTACCTTTGATAACAGAAAAATTTCAAAAATTCTTTACATTTTGAAGTCAAACTACTTTTACTTACTTTCTCGGATGAAATATTATTTCTAGAGAAAAGTCAATGTTACTGTTAAATGTTTAAGTATCAAAGAAAAAAATCAAAAAAATAACAAAAACAAAATAACCTATAAAGTTACAAACCTTCTTTCTAGTCTGCTTAGGTTTCTTTTGTCTTTCTTCTAAGGACTTCAAATTTTCTTCATCAGAGCTGCTGCATATTTTTCGTGTTGTTTGTCTGGTTTGTCTTTTTGGGGGTTGTAAATTTATTCCAGCATCTGCTGTCCAATCAGAATATTCACTTGATGAATCACTGTAAATAAATAAAAATTATGAATACCTAAGTATAGGAAAGGAATAGTTTTACTTAATAACTGAAAGATCATTCTGTAATCAAAAAGCATTATAAATCACATGGCTAGATTTTGTTCTAACGTAAGAGAAAAAAAAAAAGCCAGATGTGGAGGCTCACACCTGCAATCCCAGCACTTTGGAAGGCCAAGGTGGGCAGATCACAAGATCAGGGGTTCAAGACCAGAGACTAGTCTGGTCAACGTGGTGAAACCCCATCTCTACTAAAAATACAAAAATTAGCTGGGTGTGGTGGCACATGCCTGTAGTCCCTAACTAATCGGGAAGCTGAGGTAGGAGAATCGCTTGAACCTGGGAGGCGGAGGTTGCAGTGAGCTGAGACATGGCACCATTGCACTCCAGCATGGGTGAGAGTGACACTCTGTCTCAAAAAAAAAAAAAAAAAACTATATAGAATTTTGATAATTATGTAATTTTAATGAAATGCTTCAAGGGATCATAATTATATTATAATTATAATGCTTAGTTTCCTATAACAGGAATTAAAATCCCTGTCCAAAATCCCAAATCTTAATAAAGACGCATCTTATTCTTAGAAGTGCTGAAATGGAATTGTTTTAAAACTGAAATAAATACATATACAGTCATGGGTCACTTAACAAAGGAGATACTTTCAGAGAAATGCATCATTAGGTAATTTTGTCACTGTGTGAAGATCATATAAAGTGTAATTATACAAACCTAGACAGTGTAGCCTACTACACAGCTAGTCTACATAGTAGAGCCTATTGCTCCGAGGCTGCAATTTGTACAGCATGTGACTGTACTGAATACTGTCGGCAATTTTAACACAATACTAAACATTTGTGGATCTCAACATATCTACACATAGAAAAGGTATAGTAAAAATATGGTGTAAAAGATTTCAAAAATTGTATACCTACATAGGGCACTTAACATGAATGGAGTTCATAGGACTGAATGTTGCTGTAGGTGAATCACAGTGAGTGATAGTGAGTGAATGCAAAGACCTAGGACATTACTGTATACTACTTAAGACTTTACAAACACTACACTTAGGTTACATGAAATTTAAAAAGTATTTTTCTTTCTTCAACAAGAAACTAATCTTAGCTTACTGTAACATTTTTATTTTATACCTTTTAGCTTTTTTTTTGAGATTTTTATAACACTTAAAACACAAACACACTGTACAGCTGTATAATTCTTTTTCTTTCTTGTTTTTATTTTTTTTCTTGAGACAGAATTTTGCTCTCGTCACCCAGGATGGAGTTCAATGGCACAATCTTGGCTCACTACAACCTCCACCTGCTGGGTTCAAGCAATTCTCCTGCCTTAGGCTCCCGAGTAGCTGGCATTACAGGTGTCCACTACCACACTAGGCTAATTCTTGTATTTTTCATAGAGATGGGGTTTTACTATGTCAGCCAGGCTGGTCTCGAACTCCTGATCTCAGGTGATCTGCCGGCCTCGGCTTCCCAAAGTGCTAGGATTATAGACATGAGCCATGGCACTGGGCAATTTTTTTTTCTTTATATCCTTACTCTGTAAGGTATTTTCTATTTTCAAAGCTTAAACATTTTTTCCTATTTTAAAACTTTGTTTAAAAACTAAGACACAAACATTAGCCTGAGCCTACAGAGAGTTGAGATCATCAGAATATTCTGATGATTACTGTCTTCTACCTCCACATAGTTTCCTCTTCCACTGGAAGGTATTTGGAGACAATAACACACGGAGCTTTTATCTCTGATGATAATAATGCTTCCTTTTGGAATATCTCCTGGAGGATCTGTCCGAGGCTATTTTACACTAATAATTTATTACAAATAGGACGAGTACACTCTAAAATAACAACAAAAAGTATAGCAAAAACAGCATACTGGTGTGTACCTGTACACCCTGCTACTCAGGAGGCTGAGGTGGGAGGACTGCTTGAGCCCAGGAGTTTAAGGCATGCCTGGGCAACATAGCCAGACACCATCTCTAAAAGAATAAAAAATAAAATGAAGAAAAATATAATATAAAAGTACAGCATAGTAAATGGAAAAACTAGTAACATAGTTGTTGATTATTAAGTACTATATACTATAGATAAACGTATATGCAAAACTTTTATATGACTGGCAATGCAGCAGGTTGATTTACAACAGCATCCCTACAAACAAATGACTAATGCTTTGTGCTACAGTATTACAATGGCTAGGATGTCACTAGGTGACAGAAATTTTTCAGCTTCATTACAATCTTGTGAGACCACAGCCATAATGCATTCTGTCATTGACTGAAACATCATGCAGAGGGTGAGTATAATTGCCAAGATGTAGAATCTTGGATTTAAAAATAAGTTTATTTTATAGTTGAAGGAACTAAAAGGCTCACAATGACATCAGAAAGATATTGGGAGAGCCAGGATCACATCAGGTCTTTAGGTTTCCAGCCAGTACCTTTTCTACTATAAAACACCATTTTAATTCTGATATTGCCAAATTCCTACAAGAACATAAAACTATTCAATAATTTTGGCCAAATTAAAACTACCTGGAAGAACTTTCACTTTGCCATTCAACAACGGGATCCTCTACCGAAGCATCACTTGTGCCAACAGTTTCATCTTCCTACAACAAAGAGCCAGCAATTAAGATATATGGTTATTACCAGCTAATGTATTTCTAATTAAAAAACCACTACTGTTTTATAGCATTTTTTAAATTCTGCCCTCAAAAAATGTTCTCCTTAAAATGCACATAATTATTGTTCTAAGTATACCTGTAACTCACAGCTAAGTCTACTAGGCATTTCTAAATTTCTGGCTTCATTATCTTATTGATATAAAACATCTTTTTATGATTTCAAAGACTCGATAGATTTCTTAAGTCCAAATACAACCCTCTTAAATACAATATTAGAAACATTATTTTAAAAATACCTAATATGTCTCTACCAAGTTAATAGAATTACTTCCCATTAAAAAATTTCATTTTTTATGTAAAATTTTAAATACAGTAGAGAATAGATAACCCATGTACACAATCTACAGTTTAGATAATAATTCACTTCCTATCTTATTTTATCTATACCCTCACCCACTGTCTTATACTCTAGCATTAGTTTGATCCACATCATGACCAAAAAAAAAATCACTTTAACCATGAATATTTACTGAGATTAGGATTTGTTTTAAAAGTACAACCACAATGCCGTTATTACATTACATTTTAAAGGGAGCATCGGGCCAGGCGCAGACAGATCAGGCCAAGGAGGATAGATCACCTGAGGTCAGGAGTTTGAGACCATTTTGACCAACATGGTGAAACCTGTCTCTACCAAAAATACAAAAATTAGCCGGGCATGGTGGCATGCACCTGTAGTCCCAGCTACTTGGGAGGACGAGACAGGAGAATTCTTTGAACCTGGGAGGTGGAGGCTGCAGTCAGCCGAGATTGCGCCACTGCACTGCAGCCTAGGCAACAGAGCAAGACTGTCTTAAGAGAAAAAAAAAGCGTGGGGGGAGCAGCAGTTCCTTAATAGTGATCATTCTTTTAAGATCATGATTTTCATATGGGTGGGGGTGGGGCATGAATGGAGGACATCTTTTATAAGAGTTAGTTTAAGAATTGTGAATGGGGCCAGGCGCAGCACAGTGGCTCACACCTGTAATCCTAACATTTTGGGAGGCTGAGGCGGACAGATCACCTGAGGCCAGGAGTTCGAGACCAGCCTGGCCAACATGATGAAACCCTGGCTCTGCTAAAGATACAAAAATTAGCCAGGTATGGTGGCACATGCCTGTAATCCCAGATACTGGGGAAGCAGAGGCAGGAGAATCTCTTGAACCCGCAAGGCAGGGTTTGCGGTGAGCCGAGTATGCGCCACACTGCTCCCCAGCCTGGGCGACAGAGCCAGACTGTCTCCACAGGAGGCTGAGGCTGGAGAATCGCTTGAACCCAGGAGGAAGCAGAGACTGCAGTAAGCCAAGATCACACCACTGCACACCATCCTGGGCAACACAGCCAGACTGTCTCCAAAAAAAAAAAAAAAAAGAATTGGGAATGGCAAGAGAATGAGAGTATCATACCATATATTGTCAATGCATGATTAAACCTTCATTATGCATTTAACAATGAAAGCTGTTAAGAGAACAAAAGGACTGGAGAACAGAAGAACAGGATGAAAAGAATTGCTATACTCTTTATTCATTACCGTGAAAAAGGTAGGTCTGCGAAAAACCAACACTAAATGATCTCCATGTATGGTGAAGTCAATAATAACAAAAAATGTGTATATTATGTCAATCAGACACCCAACTAGTTCTGAAAATGTGTAACTTATTAAAGCTGTTTATATTCCATCCCTTTCCATTTCTAGGCTGATTTCCTCCTACTCTTTTTTTCACTGTCTCAAAGTTAAACTCTTACTGGCATATTTGATACCCTCACCAAGACAGCATCTGAGGTACAAATCCAACAAGACAACTAAAGGAATTAAATATGTCCAAATGTATCTACTAAATGTATTATTAATGAACAAACCTCTTTTTTTTTCCCCATTTATTTTATTGCATTTTAGGTTTTGGGGTACATGTGAAGAACATGCAAAATTGTTGCATAGGAACACACGTGGCAGTGTGATTTGCTGCCTTCCTCCCCATCACCTACATCT
>NW_016108071.1:369479-375814 GCF_001604975.1 Cebus imitator | reverse complement strand
CTTACTGCTGATGCTAGACTGTTATGTACTTTTATGTGTCAGGACTGCTTGGATTCCAGGTTTGCATTCAATAGGCCACTTCCTGTGTCTTCTCTTGTATCTCTAATTGGAAGCAAGACCCAGATACCAACACAACAATATGGCTGGAGACCATATTGGGCTACTTATTGCTGGGTATGATGTTATGGGCCCTTACATTTTCCAAACCTGGCCATCTGCTGACGATTTTGACTATAGAGCTATGTCCATTGGAGCCCGTTCTCAATCAACTAGTACTTACTTGGAGACACATTATGTCCAAATTTATAGAACACAATTTAAATGAACTGGTTAAACATGGTCTGTGTGCCTTAAGAGAGACGATTCCCGCAGAACAGGACATAACTACAAAAATGTTTCCATTGGAATTGCCCGTAAAAATTGAGGTTACAATCTATGATGATGATGGTGATGATAATGTGTCTATTCCTGAAAGGTCTTGAGGAAAGGCCACAGAGAAAGGCACAAACTGCTCAACCTGCTGATGAACCAGCAGAAAAGGATGATGAACCAATGGAGCATTAAATGATAAGCCAGACTATGTATGTATTATCAAATAAGTAATAACACTGGAAGACACGCTGATGATACCAATTATCAGTAGAATGGTGGTGGAATGGTATGTTTTAGGAATCAGTCCAGATATGAGTTTTTTCTAAGCAACCTCACTAAAATCATATAATGGGGTATGTTTTTCTCTGAGATGTCTATATAATTATTTTCTAGAAAGTATATGTATCTGCACTAATATATGAAGAACGTAAGTGTCTTTGTGGTTTTAAAGACAACTAAAATAAAATTGTTTCACCTCCTGGAAAAAAAAGTCTGGGTTGCAAGAATTTGCCCATTCGTAATTTACATAAGCAAGACATTTCAGTCATATTTATGTATATATAATGCGTATTCATTTAGTTCTGTTCAAAAATCTAGAAAAAGTTTGTTAAAGTGCTAAGATATATAAGTGAATTTAATCATCTATACTTTTGTTCATTCTAGATTAACATTGAGGGCTAAACTCTGATCTTTTACTTCTCTTGCTCAAATTTCTATCTAAGAGGTCTTTTGCAGGGGTGGGGAATGAGGGGATGTTCCATGCCTTACAAACCAAGTCTCATCAGAGGGATTTTACTTAACACTTTATAACGTGTTTTAACTTTCCAATCTAACTCTGGCATAATATCGTACAACAGATAAAGAAGAAAATCAAAATATTTTAACCGCAAATACGTTTCATTGCCATATCTTGAAATAGCCCTGTAAAGCTGTCTTTGCTGGGAAAATCAACATTCTGTAGATCCCTTTCTCTTTCCAGGCCTTTTTCCTGATCCAGGAGAGAATCAACCATGAGTCTGGCACTTTTAGTTAAGTCTGATAAGAAACATTTGCAATCTACTTTCAGTGAAAAAAGCTACCTACAGGCTGCTTCTGCATAATGAGAATCTTGGTCTCTAAAACTCCTTAACCCAGACATTTCCTTCTATTGATTCTAGGTCTTCAGACAATACTTAACTCTTTCAACTAGATGCTAGTTAGAAATTTTTTGAATCCGCTTATGACTTGGAACCTCCTCCGTCACACCCCCTCTGCCTTTCTGGACTGAACCAATGTACTGTCTTACATGTACTGACTGATGTCTTATCTCCCTAAATTGTATAAATCCAAGCTATAGCCTGACCATCTTAGGCTTATGTTCTCAGGACAACTTCTTGAGACTGTGTGTCTGGTCACTGGTCGCTCATATACGGCTCAGAATAAATCTCTTCAAATATTTTAGAGTTTGACTCTTTTATCAACAGCATTCTTAAGATTCTTAAGAGTTGAAAAGGATCTTTAAAATAAATTTAGTCCACTCTCCACCCCATCACCTCTGAAATACAAAACTAGGCCCAGGAGAGAGTTGAACAAAATAAAAATGAAATAATAAATTTTAGATTACTTCTAACAAGAGAAGGGAAAGGACTCAAAACAATCTTCATACAAAAAGTAACAATTTAATTTTTGGAACTTAAATCTAAACTCTGCTCTTTTTTTCTTCTCCTGCTCAAATTCCCATCTAAAGAGTCTGGATGCCTTAGAAACCATAGTCTCATCAGAGCAGTTTTATTTAACTCTATATAATTGTGGCTGTACTTTTCCAACCTGACTTTGGCATAACATCACATGACAAAAGAAAAAGAAAATCAAAATATTTTAACCCCAAATGTTCCTTGCCATATCTTGAAATAGCCCTGCAAAGTTGTCTCTTGTGGGAGAAAACCTACAATCTGCAGAGAATCCCCTTCAAGAGAAAATCAACTAAGAGTCTTGCACCATTTTAAGTCTAATAACAAACATTTACAACCTGTTTTCTCTGAAGTTTGCTACCTGGAGGCTTCATCTGCATAATAAGAACCTTGGTCTTCACAAACCCTTATCTCAATCCAGACATTCCTTTGTATTCAACCCAGGTCTTTAGATAAAAACACTTTCAGCCAAATTAAATTAGAAAATCTTTGATTGGAAATTGACCTGGAAGCCCCCCACCTCACTTCCAGTTGTCCTACTTTTCTGCACCAAAACAATGTACATTTTATATGTATCGATTGATGTCTTATGTCTCCCTAAATGTATAAAAGTTGTAGCCCAACTATCTTGGGCACAAATTCTCAGATCTCGTAAGGGCTGTGTCCCGGACCACTGATCACTCATTTTTGGCTCAGAATAAATCTTTTCAAATATTTTAGAGTTTGACTCTTCGTCGAAGGCACCGCCACACACACAAATTCATCCCATGTTTAATTCCTTATATCCCATTAAGGATTAGTTCTACTATTTGTGGACAATAATAGAAGAAAAGAAATTGAGTTGCTATGGATACTTACTTGTAGTTATAACAAGAATTGGCAGTATGCTCATTTAGTTAACAGGTCAAAATAGAGATTTAATTTTTAATGGCTAATATTTGAAGTGAAAATTATTTTATTCTAAGCTTTGCAAACATAAAACATTGCTATGGATATTCCATTTAGCTAAGCTTTAACCCTAGAATTAATGTAATTAGGAGCCAACAAGTTTAAAAGTATATGTAGGCTGGGCGCGGTGGCTCAAGCCTGTAATCCCAGCACTTTGGGAGGCCCAGGCGGGTGGATCACGAGGTCAAGAGATCGAGACCATCCTGGTCAACATGGTGAAACCTCGTCTCTACTAAAAAATACAAAACATTAGCTGGGCATGGTGGCGCGTGCCTGTAATCCCAGCTACTCAGGAGGCTGAGGCAGGAGAATTGCCTGAACCCAGGAGGCGGAGGTTGCGGTGAGCCGAGATCGCGCCATTGCACTCCAGCCTGGGTAACAAGAGTGAAGCTCCGTATCAAAATAAATAAATAAATAAATAAATAAAATAAAAGTATATGTAAATGTTTCACATTTTCAACATCAGTAAAAATATCTATAGACCTAAGTACCCTGTCCATTAGTCTCAGCCAAGTCTGATGTTTGTTAACATAAGCTTAATAGGAAAAAAATAAAAAGTCATTGTTCTCAGTCATACAAAATCTCTAAAAAAAAAAAAAAAGCTAATCAGAGAACAGCAAATAAACTAACAAAACAATAAAGTTAATTTCTTAACAATAAAAGTTAAGAAAGCAAACATCAAAATGATCTAATATTTGCAGATATCCATTTGATATTTATCTAAATTTCTGTTTATCAATTCTGGAAAAATAAATTAAAATTCAGGGTCCATTATCCAGATTTGTTTAACAACATGAAAATCTTCCTAGAGTCTTCAAATTACCACACTCTACGGAAATTATGGTTAAATTTGGGAACAAAACTATACATTTGATGTACCTAAGATACTGGCAATCCTGCCTTCTCCTCAGCAGTTTCTTTATCTAGTACGTCGCAACGTACAGATCATATTTTGCTCCTAAATGATTAAGTAAGCCAGGAATGGGCCTAGGGTAGGGATCAGCAAACTTTTTCTGCAAAGGACCAGAGTGTAAACATTTTTTGGCTTTGCAAGTCATACAATCTCTGTTACAACTATTCAGTTCTGTCTTACAGCCTGAAAGCAACCATGTACGAGACATAAATAAGTAAATGTGGCTGTGTTCCAATAAAAAAATAACAGAAATAGCAGAACCGGTTTGGCCCATGGGCTATAGTTTGCCAATCTCTGGCCTAGGGTATCTGATCATTTGTTTTACATTCTAATTAGTGATCTGGTAATATACTTAAGGTTCTATCTGACCATATAAAAATGGTATTTTAATACAAATATACCTAAAATAACCACATGTCCCAGATTTTGGGGGACACGCTTGACTTGTAACTTTATTCTTATTAGTAATAATCATACATCTCAATTTGTGGCTCAAAAAGTAGGTTCCCTATATGCAGACACCTATTAAAATAGTCTCCTGATACATAACTGCTGCCTCTAAAAAACCTATTATCTGCAAATATTTGCAAATATTGTATCCCAAAGTACTGTAAAACTATACTTACCCTTTGAGTAGTATAAGATGGCTTTTTCTTCTTTTCAACTGTATAAAGACAGATTTCTATGTCACCTTTTGTAGTTCGACATTCCTCTTGTACCCTAATTACAAGTTAAAGGTCAAAGTAACAGAAAATCATCAAAAATAAAACCAATCATCTAAGAATCAGATAAAAATACTTCTAAACATATAACTTGCCAATTGAATTTTTAGGTGTATAATTCAGTGGCATTAATGACATTCAGAAAATTGTGTAACCATTACTGACATTTCCAAACTTTTTCATCACTTTCAATGGTCACTTCTGTGACCATTATGCAGTAATTTCCGATTTTCTACTTCTTCCAAGGCCCTGATAACCCCTAATCTATTGTATGTCTCTATGAATTTGCCTAGTCCCAATATTTCATTTAAGTGGAATCATATACTATTTGTCCTTTTGTCTCTGGCTTCTTTCACTTAGCATAATGTTTATCCATGTTGTAGCAGGTATCGGAACATCATTCTTCTCTGTAGCTGAATGATATGCCATTTTGTACATATACTAGAATTTGTTTATCTATTCATCTGTTGGTGGACAATTAAGTTGTTTTTACCATTTGGTTATTGTGAATAATGCCACATTGAACACTGGGATACAAATATCTTCAAGTCTCTGCTTTCAATTCTGCTTCTAATATTTTGAGTAAATAATTATTTACTCCAAAGACAAATTAATTATGGCTTTTTTTTTGTCTTATTACTGCTGCCTTCTTATAGCAGAAAGCAGAAGAAAAGGAGAAACAAAATTAATTTCGCTACTTGTTGGTTGATCTGGTAAAAGGCTTGGTTAGGAAGATACTTGATTAAAATGAATTGTACATATTCTCTATAAATGTCTTTTCTAAATTTCTTTCCAGTTGCTGTGGAGTATCTGAAAGTTGTTACTACAGTAAATGTTAGGGTTTACAAATATGAATAGGGATTCTAAGTTTGAAATTAATCCTAATGAAATCCTTTTATCCAATGAAGTCTACCTAAATGACATTTCTAAAGATGCTCTGAACACTAGCATCTAGCAAATAATTGTACTCCCAGACTGCTCCAATGTTAGGGTCCATATATCACTCACATATTTAATTGCATAAGACCTCATGAGTTATTCCTTAATACTATTTGTATTCTTTTCTTCTAATCTAGGCTATAAACTCAGAATGGAGATAATGTTTTGCATTTTCAATATTCCCCAAAGCATTCAGCACAAAGCTGAGCAAATTGAAGATAATCATTATTTGTTATGGAATGAACTCATTGGAATAATACGGAAAAACTAATGCATGACTAAACTATATTTTAAAATACCTCATTTACTAGGCTAACATAGTACATTTCAATTTACTTCCTAAGACTAAAGCTTTAAATTTTCTTCTAAATGTTACCTTATTGACTCACCTACTAACCCCATTATTCAGTTCATTGACCACCACTCTTCTGCTCCATGCCATGAGATCTCTTTCAGTGGCCATCTGGCTCCGAGGAGCATTGTTATGCATTTGTCTAACACCTTCAATTTGACTACTATGTCTGCGAAGCGCGATGTTTGGGGAAGACGATATGTCCATGTTTGGACTTCTCAGAGCTAAAACAAGGAAAAGTATCATTGTCTGAGCAAAGGTACCATAGTTTTCCAGATCAGAGCTCTAAATAAAACAGTAGATTCAAAGATAGTAAGAATTGCTATTCCTTTGTTCTACATTTTCTGTACCTCCTTTGTGTTTCTGATATTGTTATAAATAAAGCAGGCACTCAATAAGTGTTTAAAACTTCTATAGTT
>NW_016108071.1:364904-369440 GCF_001604975.1 Cebus imitator | reverse complement strand
TCACTCTGTTGCCAGGTGCCAGGCTGGAGTGCAGTGGCACGATCTCAGCTCACTGTAACCTCTGCCTCCAGGGTTCAAGCAATTCTCCTGCCTCAGCCTCCCAAGTAGCTGGGACTACAAGCGCGCGCCACCACACCCAGCTAATTTTTGTATTTTTTAGTAGAGATAGGGTTTCACCATGCTGGCCAGGATGGTCTCAGTCACCTGACCTCGTGAACCGCCCGACTCGGCCTCCCAAAGTGCTGGGATTACAGACGTGAGCCACCATGCCCAGCCTATGGTTCTTCTAATTTTTCTCAAAGTAGTTTCACATCTGACATCTACCAAATGCTCACTGAATATAAAAAATGTATTCAACATGATTTGCAAATTCACAAATGTTTATTAGTACTAGTTCAGGAAGCAGCTTTTTGATCTAAATTCTATCTTTGTTCGCTCCATTACAATGTTTCTGGATAAAGCATCAATAAAACTCAAAAATGTTAAGATTCAAAGTGTAAGTAAATATTTTTTTAACATCAAAATTTCATTTATAACATTGATGAGCAAAGAAAAAAGAAAACAAAGTAACGGAATTTTTATTTTTCTTTTTAATAGTCCGGAAAGGTTCATGTTAGTTTATTTTTCTTTTATTTACAAATAAAACACAAATGGAAACTGAAACATCCAACTGTTAAACATCAGAAAAATTTCAAAACAAATGAGTATTACAAATAGAAGTCAGTAGGATCTCTTGATTAATATAATTTCTAATCTATCCACAAAAACCTAGTATTAAAGGTACAACAGAATACTGATTTCGTTAACGGATGTTTAAATCAGGGCTCTGAGAAAGTTTTACGTCTCAGGAATAAAGGGCCTATATATAGATGATTATCAGCCCATTTGTCATCTTGTTCCAGGTTCGGAAAAGCTTGTCTGAGTTAGGTGTTCAAGTGACCCAAATGACCTACTTTAATTTTAACTTTACGAGACATTGAAGAAATCAGGAAATGAGTAAAATGCCCTGTGAATCACCACAAATTTAAATCACCTTATTCATTTCCATGGAATCTAAAATGCAATGCTATAGAAATAAATGACTCTAGTTACAAATATATAAAAAGAAACAAATCTGAAAAAAAAATCTCGTAAGATGACTACATTTAAAAATAAAACTAATAGCTCTTGATACAAACTAAGACTTATATAAAACTCAGATGCCCTGGCATGTTTAATGTAAAGGAGGAGATACAGGCTGGGTGCGGTGGCTCACGCTTCTAATCCCAGTACTTCGGGAGGCCAAGGCAGGCGTATCACCTGAGGTCAGGAGTTCGAGACCAGCCTGGCCAACATGGTGAAACCCTGTCTCTAAAAAAATAAAAATAAATAAAAAGAAAATATTAAAAATAAATAAAGTTTTTTTTTTAAAAAGGAGGAGATACAATAGGATATAATATTCATTTTAAGATAGAGTAATTAAATATACAATAACTTATACTGGTATTAAAATCAAACTGTTATAAAAGCCAATTCAGAAGCTGCATCTGTATTCCCTAAGAGGGCTTCTTGTCTTCAGAGGACTTCTTATTTTCCAGCATTTTTTTTTTTAATTCAAGAGAAGAGCATGGCATTCTGCTCTCCTCTCTACAAAAGAGGAATTGGTAGTAATTTCTAAACTTAAACTAGTTTTAATTTTGAAAACTGTATAGGTTGGTTTCACCTACAAAAGGGCTAGATTTACTGTAGTGCCCCTCTTCTTAAAACAAATGCAAATCTGTAATCTTTATTACAGATAAATTACCGAGTAAAAAAAATACAGTGTATTAAACTACATCACCTGTATTTCTCAGGAGACCTTAAGTCATTTTATCCACAAATGACGAGATTATAAGACTTCAATGTATCTGATATCACAGTTGTAAATTAATAAAAATGTTATTTATAAACATAAAATATTTTCCACGTAATTATTTGGTAAAAGTAATATAATTACAGTACATACACTACCCCCTTTACAAGTATAAATATACTTACCACCATTAACAGAGTATGCTCTATTAACTGGAAAATGTGGAACATCTCCTTCATTAATTAGTCTCAGGTCTTGTTCTCTCTGTAGCTCCCTGATTATTCCATCAAGAATGCTCTCATCTTGCTCATTGGTTTGCTGCCCAATTACCTGTTCTACCACCTCACCATCACCTTAATGAGACCAGATACAAAGCCACAAAATTACTTACATATTAATATACCTTAAACACAGTAAAACAACCTCTCAATTTCTACACAAATGATTAAGAACAGGATTAAACTGGAAATAAAGTATATAACAAATGAAACATATTATTAAACACTTGAAATATTTTTGAGGTACTAGCTTATGTGTCTGACTTAACCAATGTTCCCAAACTAGACATTATTATGAAGACCTTTTCATCTATAAAAATACAATTATGTGCTGCATAATGGCATCTTTGACAAAGATAAACCACATATACAACGGTAGGCTCATAAGATCATAATGAAGCTGAAAAATTCTTATTTCCTAGTGACATCATAGCCATCATAGTGCAATAGTCCTCACATGTTTGTGGTGATGTTGGGATAAACAAACCTACTTCACTGTCAGTTATATAAAAGCATAGCACATACAATTATGCATAGTACATAATACTTGGCAATAAATAACTATATTACTGTTTTATGTATGCACTATACTATACTTCGTATCATTCTGAAATGTACTCCTTCTAATTATTAAAAAAAAAAAATTGCACTGTAAAACAGCCTCAAGAAGGTCCTCCAGGAGGTAGTCTAGAAAAAGGCATTGTTATAAGGGATGAAAGCTCCATGTGTTATCGTCCCTGAAGGCCTTTCAGTGGGACAAGCAAGATGTGGAGGTAGAAGACAGAGATATTGATGATCCTGACTCTGTGTAGACCTAGGGTAATGTGTTTGTTCCTTAACTTTTAATTAAAAAGTTTAAAATGTAAAACAATAAAAAAATTTTAAATAGAAAAAGCTTATAGAATAAGGATATAAAAATATTTTTATACAGTTGTAAAACATATTTGTGTTTTAAGCTAAGTATTATTACAAGAGAGTCAAAGGCAAAAAAAAAAAAAAAAAAAAAACTAAAAAGTGTTTCAAGTAAGCTGAGGTTAATTTGTTACTGAAGAAAGAAAAATATTGTTTATATACATTTAGCATAGCCTAAGTGCACAGTGTTGATAAAGTGTACAGTAGTGTGCATTAATGTTCTAGGCCTTCACATTCAACCACTCACTCACTGAATCACCCACAGCAATTTCCAGTCCTGTAAGCTCCATTCCATGATAAGTGCTTTATACATGTATACCATTCTTTATCTTTTATACCATATTTTTACTGTACCTTTTCTGTCTTGATATGCTCAGCTATAAAAATATGTACTAATGTATTATGATTGTCTATGGTACTCAGTACAGTTACAGGCTGTACAAGTTTGTTACCTAAGAGCAACTAGCTATGCCATATAAGAGTTCTGGGTAAGGTTTAAACAAGTTCAACCACAGATACCTAAAATGCTTTACATCCCTCTTTTGTGAAACTTTCCTTTCTGAAAGAAGTCAAAATGATGATCTTTCAAATACTGTCTTTTGATAATATTTTAGGGTTTTAATGAATACAAAATTATTTTTTATATACACTGAAACTTAATTATTATTTCTGAATGAAAATGTTAAATCTTTTTCTTTCTTAAGTATATCATAGTCCTGGTTTTCATCTTGTCCTCTAGTCAGATTACAGAGTAACCAAGTTATCAGATCTTACAAGAAATATAGTCTGATAAATTAAACTTTCTTATTCATGTTTTCAAGTTTATCTCCCAATTAATTAATAGTCATACCTTTTCTCCTTGGCTAATACATAGGACATCATCACAGCAATTACTGGCACATGTATAATATCATTTATCTACTCTACAACCTTTATGAGCAAGAACATAAAAAGATATGCTATATTTCATTCTATAAGGATCAGCTAAAACCTTAATTCCCTAAGCAAGGGTGAAATTCTACTTGCAAATCAGTAACTTACTAGCTTGTACCTGAAGACAACCTACAAGTACCAAAGTAAGATATGAAGGCATTTTATGTGGGGGTACAGGGCAGTATAAATAATGTTAATATGCGAACCAGAAGAGAACAAGTTGCTTTGATAGAAAATAGATTATGCCAATGTTTTATTCTACTATCTTCCCATCATGTATCACATTCATATCTGCTTTTCCAGTATCTCCCAAGACTGAGTGCTATTTAAATACTCACATTCTCTTACCCACCCAATAACTCTTTGCAGTTCAAACATGACAGCTAAATAGCTACCTCCAGTTTGGCGGGGGTGGGGGTGTGGATGGTTTTTATTGAGACAGAGTCTCACTCTGTCGCCCGGTCTGAAGTTCAGTGACATGATCTCAGCTCACCGCAACCTCTGCCTGCCAGGTTTAAGTGGTTCTTGTGCCTCAGCCACCTAAGTAGCTGGGATTACAGGTGTGTACCACCATGCCCAGCT
>NW_016108071.1:346560-364849 GCF_001604975.1 Cebus imitator | reverse complement strand
TTTCGCTCTTGTTACCCAGGCTGGAGTGCAATGGCGCGATCTCGGCTCACCGCAACCTCCGCCTCCTGGCTTCAAGCAATTCTCCTGCCTCAGCCGCCCGAATAGCTGGGACTACAGGCACGCGCCACCATGCCCAGCGAATTGTATTTTTAGTAGAGGCGGGGTTTCAATCATGTTGACCAGGATGGTCTCATCTTTTGACCTCGTGATCCACCCGCCTCGGCCTCCCAAAGTGCTGGGATTATAGGCGTGAGCCACCACGCCCAGCCTGTATTTTTAGTAGAGATGGGGTTTCACCATGTTGGCCAGGCTGGTCTTGAATGCCTGACCTCAATCAAGTAATCCACCCGCCTCAGCCTCCAAAAGTGCATTAGCCATTGTGCCTCGGCAGTCTGTGGTTTTTCAAAGTTTCCTCTTCTTAGTTCAGTTAACTATGGACTCTCAAACTAAAATGCCAATACTATAAGCAATGGAATTCCACCAGTTATAAAAGCTTTTACTACAACTCAATATTATAGAAACCAACAGGTTCATACATATATAAAGTTTTCTAAAGAAATAGGTCAATACGTTCTCTGTTTGAGCTTATATATGCTTGTGTCTGTCCTAACACACTTATTTGTGTCCAGGTGAGATAAACGATGAAAAAGTACTCTGCTAAGGTAAAAAGTTTTATGCAACTGAAAATTAACAGCAATAGAAGATGAAACATATTAATAAGCTACTTCAGAGTTTAGCAGGAGGTATACATCATAGAGAACAGTAGTAATGTATAATATTGTGAAAAATGTTTTAAATTTGCTTTTAGAGAAAACATACCATTAGCCACATATCCCAGCTGTGGTATAAGTTGTTCATCTTTACAATTTTCCCGCCCTGGTACCAGCCGTTGGAATTTTGTAGGATGAGGATTTCCATCAACATCCACCAAAAATGGAGGAGGCATGAGGTGAGGGGCTTGTTGGGTTTGTTCATCCAATACATAGTTATTGGCATCACGAATAAGAGGACGATAGTCCGTGTGGAAGAACATCTGATCTGGAATCTTTATGACAGATTCGTAGTGGGTCAACAGCCACAAGGAATTTATAAGTAAATACTTGTTTTTATTCCTACAGCACACTCATTTTTAAAATCAATTATTGCATACTCTTGTAGTCTTTGCTGCCATATATTCCCTTCAGGTAAAATAGAATGGAATTACCTAGATGGTAACTTTCTTTTCTGCACAAAATCCTATAATCTGTATTAATTTTTAGACATATCATATTTCTCCTATTATGATAAGAAGAAGTAAAGCAACAACCAAGTAGATATAATTGGGCATTTTTATTTAAGTTGTAAAAATTATACATATGGTTTTCTTATTTTTATTCAAGTGAAGATAGATGAAGTATAATATACATGGTAAAACGGGTAAATATCAATCACATCAAAGACACTCAAAACTGATATTAATATAATTATTGAGCTGCCTCAATGCTTGAGTTCTCTTCCAACTCTAAGAGTCTGTAATGTTTCTCAAATTCACAGCTAATTAAAATATAAAGAACCTATTAAGTTAGCTCCCAAAACATTTTAACAGGATCAAAAATAAGCAAAATAGTAAAATAGCCACCTAAGAATATAAACATATTCAGTCACCAGAGGTTTATTCCCAACTCATGAGAAGTAGAAAATGCAATGTATTAGAATTACTCTCCTATTATACCTGGAAGGCAGTAGAGAATATGTTCAAAGCAAAAGGATTTTCTAAGAAATTTTTATATCTTCATCACCCTATAACTTATCTCAATCGTGATCTGTACTGCCAAGCCTAATGTTCCAGCAGTGCAGATCACAACTGAGAAACTTTACTAAGAAAGACAATTTTCTTTTATTTCTTATCTATTAACACATAACACCCCTTATTAACTGGAAGGCTTTAAACAAAATTTGTGAATGATACATTCCTAAATTACACTCTACGGCAAAATTTAAATATGCTAACCTTTTCATAGTATTTACTGCATCCAAAACCAAAAAGCAGCAAATGTCCATGAGAATCTGTGCAGGCAAAATGGTTTCCATCTGGTGAAAACTTACAATCAAACACCGCACCATGGCCTTGGCCTTCAATCTGAAATTCAGAGGAGTCTCATGTAATCTTAAGAGCAATTTTCAAATAATCAATAGGTGATAACTTCTCCTTGCTAATACCATGGATTCATTCTGTGATGCACCAACATTCCAAAGTACTCTCTGGCTTCTGCAGCCAGAACCCTACTGAAACAGTAAATCTCTGAAAGAAATTAGGGAGAGTCAAATTGCAATGGATGAAATCAATCATTGCTAGCAATGACATACCTCTTGAAATACTAAATGAGTGACTGTAAAGATTAAAAAAGAACTAAATACAACCAAAATGACAAAGGTACTACCTCAGCAAACTCAAGATATTATCTTCAAATCTTAAGTTATAATGCAATAAAGCCTTAAAATAACCATCCTAAAATTAAAGCACACAATCAATTTTACTAACAAAAGAGAGAGGACCTGTCTTTGTTTTCGGTCTATATAAAGCCTATAAAAGTAAGCTCCAAGGCCAACCAACAATTTAGAAATGTTTAGTCAGAATTATACTTAAGAGGATATGAGTATTCCCATCACCATAGAAAGGTGTTTTGAGAGAAGAGATAGCTCATCAGATTTTTTCATGGCTTGTATTAAATGTATCTTAAGAGTATCCATATCTCCAGTCCATGTTTGCCAAACAACTTTCTGATTACTAAATCGCATGATGTTTACCAGAGGCAGATAGAAGTATTACAGTCACTTGTATAATTCGTAAATCAGAATTACATTTTAAACATCAATCTTTTTGTGATTTTGGCTAGGTGTTAACTCTAAATTTGAATATCTGTAGTTTAGAGCTGGGGAACAGAATTTGGAAAATGCTAACACCTAGGAATAGTCATCCTGAAAAGCTCAACTGGCCTTACTCAGTTCTTGAGTTATTCTCTGAATTATTTTACCAATTTAAACACAGATGACAAGAGGTTCCCCTGCACTAGGTATACTTTAATTACCAAGTTGTTACATAAGAAAAGTTGGTTCTAATGTGAACTAGATACAGCTTTCTCTTACCATGTTAAAGTAATTCCGAATTTTGGTTCCCCGGTCAAGGTCCCAAATAAAAATGTTCCCATCATGACCTGCTGAAAGTATGATCCTTTGATCAAATGGATGTGCTTCCAGAACGAATACTTCATCATCATGTCCCTACAATAAAAATCAGTATTAAAAATAAAAAGCAACAACAAATGTCTGGTTTACTTGGTAAAAAGGTCTTCTGTGTGCTATCTGTCTGGTTCAAATTAATTCACGCAGAAAAATTTAACAGCATTTACTATATGGATACTACAAGAAGAGTATAGTTCAGTTACTGTTCCTTATAAACTGCTTTTATCAAGAATTCAATAAACAGAAGACCCAGAACTATTTTTAAAATAAAGATAATCTAAACTATTACAGCTCATTAACCAGGCCCCTGAAGTAGAATTTAGGACTAGCCTAATTAAAAGGTCACAGAAAATATGACAAACAGAATCTTTCATTAACACCCAATTCTGACACAGTGATAAATACAAACTTTCATTGTTCTTCATCCAAGACTCTATTCTCTATCACTGGTATGCAAACTGTATTTTAGTAGGCCCCATGATACACTGAAAAGATAAAGCACAGTGGCTCTGCTCTATATCTACTTCATATTTGGGAGTACCATTTAAGATGTTATCTGAAAGATACATTTGCTACTAAAAAGAAGCTTGAAAACCAATGGTTTATGTTATAGTTTATGTAACACAGAACATGTTTATGAATGTTATATGTTTATATTCCTCATAAAGAAAAAGTTTACAGACATCTGCTTTAAGATCATTGTTGATTTTCCTTGGACTTAACTCCTGTCTAGAGAATATATGATTAGGAACAGGCTCCAAGTCTTAGAAAAGCATAGAGAACAACCTGAAGCTGCACTTACCTTAGGAGCACACCATCACATTATATATCAGGAGTGTCTTAAAAAAAGATCATATCTTGCAAACCTCAAAAGTGCATTTTATCCCAAATCAGGCTATTTAAATAAATGGAATAAATAGAGTATCCTACCATATTACAATTATGAACAGAAATACAGCTTAAAAAAAAAAAAAAAAAAAAACTTTAAATTGGTTCAAAACATAGTGTGAAGATTAGTAGGAAAAATACCCTTACAATAAATACCATCACAACCCCAAATTTACAAAACTCTTCCCAGTGACTACTGAAAAAGTTATTTCTTTGCTGTAACAAAATCCCTTGCTAAAACAATCAATTTGAGATAGCCAATATTTTCTCAGGTTCCTAACCAGCAAAAAAATATAGTTAGCTTGTTAAACTCAAATGATAACAACATAACTACTTCAATGTAGGTTAGGGAAAAACAAACAAAAATGCGGAAGCTGGGGATTTTAATTTTTTTTTTTTGGTCACATGCCTTAGGATAGGGCATAGTAGATCGTGGGGAAAAAGAGCTGGTCAAAGTCAGCAATGTCTTAAAATTTATCATCTGCCATATTTGTATTTAGTAAGCACATTTTTATTTCCACCACCATCACACAAATCTAAATTATCATCCTGGCTCATCCTGGCTACTAACAGACTCCTACAATGTACCTGCAGTCACTCTTAGCTCATTCCACTTTATTGTCTCTTCTGTGCCCAGAATTAAAACATATTTTTCAAAAGCGAACCTCACATTTCATTCCTTTGCTTTAAACCCTTTAATGATTTCCTATTGGTCTTACAATAGAGCCTACAGAATCCTAAATAGTATGGCCCCTGTCTACTTTTCCAGTTGTATCTGGGGAGACTCTGTTTCTGCTCCCTGTGGCTTTTTTTCAGCTCCTATCTACCTCAGGACCTTTGCACATTCCATTCCCTCTTCCTAGAGGCACCTCCCAGCCTCCTCACATATTTAACGAATATTTATTGATTCCCTACCATGTAGAGGCAGCAAATAAAGAAGAAAACTTAATAGTAAAATACCAAATAGTGATAAACATTAATAAAAGTAAAGCAAGGTGACATAATAAGACAAAGACTAGGAGTCTACCCTGGATTGTTTGATCAGGGAAGGCCTAATCAAGGAGGTAACACTTGTTGAGATTTCAGCAATTTCTACTTATCTTTCAAAACTTAACCCAAACTACACTTCTTCAGGAAGTTTTCTCTGAGCCTTCCATATCAAATTTGGTCACCCTGTTAAAAGTTTGCATTCTATCCTGCATTTTTCTTTCTTAACACTTATCTGATTTAAAGTATTTCTCTTAATAGGCTATAATCTGGCATGACATGACTCTGTCTAATTTACCATTTATATCTAACACTTAACCCACTTTTGGCACACAGCTGATGCTCAAACAGCATTTCCAAAATAAAAGAACTTTACATCCCTCTGATACATAAACACCATGATATACTACAAAAACAACTGAGTTGAGTCATAAGAATTGGTTTCTAATCTGAACTTTAAGACTTAGTACTGTGTAATCACAGGGCAATCATCCGGCATTATCTCCTTAAAATGCTTATGAATTGATAGTTGAAGCAGACAAAAAATAAGGTTTCAAACTTAAATCTGAAGTCAACCAGTATTATGATAAACTAAAAAACATCAATACCACCCATGTGATTTCTGCTATTAATCCTTTCAACTTTTTACATCACAAATACTGAAGCCTCTTACAATAACAAATACATTTCTGAAAAAGGAAAAAAACCTTTTCTTTCCTACTTCTTCTTACCCCTATTCCTTGCATAAAGTAATCACTAAAGGTAGACTATGTAGCATATCCTTGTCGAAATAAGTTAAGCTCTGTCCCTATAATGGTAACAATGACAAAATGTCAACCCCTGCTAAAAACACAATAACTTATATGTCCTCATTATATTCTATAACATAGTAGATGAATACCTACTAGACTTAGAAAATATCTTGGAAAGATTTCATACTTGCTTTTAGCAGGTATAGTATGTGTCATCCCTATTTTACAGATATATCAACAGAGGCCTCTCAGAAAATCATTTTTCCAAGGTCTACCATATCATAGAAAATAAACTGGAACTTAAATTTCCTGTGTCTTAAAATAATGAGTTTTTTGACCATTTTAATCGCTCTAAAAATAAAATACTTACAGATAATGTATGAAGAAGCTGTCCTGTGATAGAATTCCACACTTTCAAAAGAAAATTGTTCACTGCAGTAATAACTGTGGTATCATAACGATCCCAGGCCACCATAGTCACCTTAAGTTTAGTGATCTTGTCTTCTCCAGATGGCAAATTATTGCTAAACAAAACAATTTGCAGTATTCATATCTTACAAATTTTTGACAAAGGTGCATGTTAAATAGCAAATTATGACAAGATTTCTCCAGAATTATACAATTGTTTAGATTTAAAAACCCTAAACTAAGTATTCATGAAAGAAAAATTACATGTATCTGCATAGGCAATACCCATCAGCTTATTTCGGGGAGGAAAAAAGGACCCTAAGATGACAAAAATTTTGTAAATAGTTCCTTGAGAACCAAAAATTATGAAGCTACTAAGAAATCTATAAATACCTTGTAAAGCAAAATTCAAAGTTATGTTGGTTAACAGAAAATATAAAAACATAACTGCCACTTTATTCCCTTAATTATAATTTTTTTTTTAAATGAATAAGGTCTTATAAAAAAAAAAGAAAATTTAGTAACATTTTTATGTAAGCGCATATGGCATTATCAATAGGTGGCTATGATGAAAAAGTCATTTCTATATTTCAACTAATACAAGGGTAATTGATTTCAGGGCCACACCCTAAAGAAACTGTAGTGTCCCAAAGAGGTAATTATGTATCTTCTAATCAACAGTGAAGGTGATAAAACTGAATGCTGATTAAGTGGATAAATATTGCTGAGTAAGAATGTTAACAATATAATATATTATAAAAGTATTCTTAGAAAATTAGGGAAAAAGTTAAACATGTGCTGACATTTAATAGGGACAACTCTCAAGGTAGAAAGTAATATAGATATACTTTTTTATGACCTCTATGAAACTAAGGCAGAGAATGGCTCTTTGGGCATCAGTAGAGCACAGACATCTTTGAGTCACAACAGACCAGAATATCAGGACAGCAATGTTCCTGTCATCCAGTCTGTCAATTAACAGCAAAAGATTATTTGCTTAGAGGCTTTACAGATGAAAACTTCCTGTCTACAATTAACTTAAAACTATTTATTAATGTAAAAAGATATTTTATATTCATTATTAAATATAACTCAATTAAAATACATCATGAGAACCACATAAACATCTAATATATATTCTTACCCAGTCATTTTAGTAGCCATGTCTAGCACTATACTCTTCCATTCTTGTTGCTGATACTGCCAAATTCTTGCTGTTCCATCTCGACTTCCACTAACAAATCTTAAACTAGAAAGAGTTAAAATAGGTTTATTAATTTTCTCAAAAATGTAAATTACTTTTTTTTTGATAACGTAAGTAACACATTAGCCCTCACACACTACTGAGGGGTATGTAAAATGGTACAGTCACTTTGGAAAACAGTTTGGCAGTTCTTCAAAATGTTAAATGTAGAGTTATCATATGACCCAGAAATTCTACTCCCAGGTATACATCCAAGAGTAATAAAAACATAAGTCCACATAAAAATGTGTACATGAGTATTCATGGCAGCATTATTCATAATAAGAAAAAAAAAAAAAAAAAACCAAATGCCCATCAATAAAAAAAAAAAAAAAAAAAAAAAAAAAAAAAAGAAAGAAAGAATGATAGACACAGTAATCTTGAATAGGCAAATCTATAAAGACAAAAAGTAGATTAATGGTCACCCAGAGCTGGGAGTGAAGGGATAGGAGAATTGGAGGTTGACATCGATAGGGTATGAGCTTTCTCTCAGGGGCAATAAAAATGTTCTAAAATTGACTGTGGTGATGGTTGCACAACTCTATGAATACACTAAAATCCAACGAATTTTATGTTATATAAATCATTATTTCAATAAAGATGTCATTAGAAAATACATATTCACTCATACTTCTGTCATTGTTAACACTTCAGTTTCTATCTTCAGAATTTATAAAATACAGACATAAACACTTCAGTATTTTCCACTACAAAAAATAAAGCTAGGAAAAACATGTTTTTCCCTAGCCTAACTGTATTTTGTAGATCTATTTCTATGTTTACAAGTACAAAACTGCTATCACTTTTACTAAGTGTTCAACTATATGAATGTATCAAAATTTATTTAATTAATCCCTTAATGATCAACTGTTGTTTCCAATCTTCATCATTATAAATAATGCTGTGATGAATATCTCTATATAATCTTTGTACAATCTTATACATATCTTTGCTGAGTCAGAGTAGGCATATTTTTAAAGCTTTTGATACATACTGCCAAATTGTTTCCCTGAAAAGTTTTTTTTAACAATTTAAAATCTCATCACAAGTTGTAGAAGTGTCCATTTTCCCAAAACCCTTGGCAATATTGGGATTATCATTTTTCATTATCTTGTCATTCTGAAAGAAAAAAAAGTGACTGTTACTTTTATTTATATTTCTTTGATTATTAGTAAAATTGGACATCTCCTCATGTGTTTATTGGTCACACGATTAATTAAGACACAATAACGTATTTTTTCCTTAATGGAAAAAGACGGAGTTAAATTCTAGCATGAAAGAATAGTAGCTACACTAATGTTGAAGCATCTAACTCAGTATAATGCAGTCAAGTCAACCTTAAAATTTATTTGGTGGTTTTCTCATTCCTAATATAGACATCACTCTTTGTAGACCAAATTGACTACTCTCAAATTTGACAAAAATGAACAACTCCATCATTGTAATTATTTGCTGTCAAAAAATTATTTAAAAAGAAAACATGATCATCCATATAAAGTCCTTATCAACATATAAGTTGAGGTAGCCAAACTCAAAAATCTAAAATCTCAAAGTTCTTTAGTGTCAGCATGATATCACAAGTCAAAAATTCCACATCTGGCCTCTTATGATGGGTCACCAACAGTCAAAACTTTGTTTCATACACAAAATTATTTAAAATATTGTATAAAATTGCTTTCAGGCTATGTGTATAAGGTGTACATGAAGCATAAATGAATTGTGTTTAGAACTGGGTTCCATCTCCCAGGATCTCTCATTATGTATATGCAAATATTCCAAAATCTGAAAAAATATCCAATTCTGGTACCAAGCATTTTAGATGGGAAGTAACCTGTATTAGAACCAAATTTATGCCAGGTGATTACAATTTTAAAATTTAAGGTAAACTTTTAGGCTAGAGCCTTTTTTGGCCATTATCTTTTTGGGATTAGACATTTTAGAGAGTGCAAGGATATCTGCATATAATTTCTGACTTTGGGGATACAGGAATAATGAGTGATACAGATGTTCAGACAAAGCCAAGACAACTAAAAGCTGGAACAGTCAGGAAAGGTTTCAGGTAGGGCATGAACTGTAAAAGGAAGATAAGACCTAGTCAAGAAGTGGGCGGGAGAAGGAAGGAGAGAGAGAAGAGAGGAAAGGAGAGAGGTAGAAAGTAGGAGAGAGAAAGAGGTTAGGGGAAGGTAGGGAGTGCCGTTTCTTGGTAGAAATGATGTGATGAAAAGTATAAGCAAAGGAATGGATAAGATGTGACTAGAAACAGGGTACATCAACTATGCTGGATTTAAGGATTCATATGGAGAATAACAGAAAAGAATGTAGCTCTAAATCATGTGGTAGAGAGTTCTGAATGCCAGGCTATGACATTTGAATTTTATTCTGTAAATAGAGAAGAGTAAACACTAGAGATTTCTATAAAGAACAATGGGCATGGTGGCTTACGCCTGTAATCCCAGCACTTTGGGAGGCTGAGGCAGGCAGATCATGAGGTCAGGAGATCTAGATCATCCTGGCTAACACGGTGAAACCCTGTCTCTACTAAAAATACAAAAAATTAGCCCAGTGTGATGGCACGTGCCTGTAATCCCAGCTACTCGGGAGGCTGAGGGGGTAGAATCACTTGAACCCGAAAGGCGGAGGTTGCAGTGAGCCGAGATTGCCCCACTGCACTCCAGCATGGGCGACAGAGCAAGATTCCATCTCAAAAAAAAAAAAAAAAATGTTAATCTGGCAGAGATGGATAGGTCAAATAATGGAACACTTGACTAACGTGGGTGCTAACAGAAATAGAGCAAAATAAAGAAAAAAGGAAGCACCCAGAAAGGAAGAACTGATAGGCTATGATTACTACTTAGATGAGATTGTGGAAGTGATAGCTAAGGATGTCATCAAAGACAAGTAAAAGCTTTGAACCTAAATCACTGGAAAGAATTAAGGTAACTATTATAGAGGTAGCTGCATCTGAGAAAAATGGTAGTAAAATATATCAAACATCTGTTTACACAAATATGTATTACATAATTACCTGTCTCCATTGTTACAGAACTGAACAGCAACAACTTTATCCTAAGACATAAAACAACAGATTTTCGGTTAAAATGGACTCATTTGTAAAATGAACTAACTGCTCTTTCTCTCAAATTCATAGGCAAAAACATCACTGAAGTAGTTTTTTGTTTAATAAATTAGAGGTTAGAAAATCTTTAATTTTCTAAAAAAAAAAAAAAATTAATGAGGCCCAAAACGATGTACTAACTAATGAGGAATACTTACTGGCAATAATAGGAAACCACACATAAGGAAATCTTATAAACCATATCTCAAGAGACAAATATTTCTAAATAGATATTCGTTTATTATGTCCTCCGTAATAAGACAGCACTTTAATGTAAGAGAACACCTTAAAAGTTAATTTAATAGTAGTCGCATTAAATTTCCACTTGATTTTATTAATTTTTGAAAATAAATCAATCACTTCCTGTTTCCCACATCATTTATTTAAATATTTTACAATGGAATCATCTGACAACTTATAGGTACCATAGTTTAGACACTGCTATTCAAATATTCTTTAGAATAATTAACCCATACTTTTACAAATATAGTATGTGTAGTAGTGATGACAAGAGTAAAGAGTAAGCCAAAATTTGAGATTTGTATATATTAAACTATCGTACACATCAGAAAAGAAGAAATAAAATCAACTTTCCAAGGGTGTTCAAAAATAAAGCAATCGTTTCTGATTTTCTCTTACCGTATGTGACTCTAATTCAGCAATTTTCTCGGGGACCTCAGAACCCAAATAATATATTCTAATCACATGATCAGTACTACCAGTTGTAATGAACATACCACCTGGAAGATTAAAAAAAAGGCAAAAAACAAAAAACAAAAAACATAGTACCAAGCAATCTTAAAAATCCTCTCATTACTTCCTTAGCTGTATGTTACCTTTCATTAGTAAAAAGGGTTCAAGAAACACAAGGTTGTCTTCTAATTATTGGAGACATGCTAACGCTAATGATTCAGAGAAAATGTAAAATTGTATCATTCATCCAACAAAATCTATAAACTATACACTGAATACAGGCCTACAATCTTAAATATTAAAGAACACATCCTTGAGGAATTCACAAAGATTTTACTTAGAAACGTAATCTTCCAAAGTTATTTATAAGACGACTTCTCTACAATTCTCTTTACTGTGGCTTTAAGCAAAGGAATGGATGAGATGTGAACAGGAACAGGGTACATCAAAGATGTGAACAGGAACAGTGTAAAAACTCAACTGCTTTTGGGATGATGAAAAAGTTCTAGAGATGGATGGTATGACAGACACAGGACAATGTGAATACACTTACAGTGTACATTTAAAAATGGCTAAAGTGATAAAATTTTAAGTTCCGTATATTTTACCACAATCAAAAAAAGAAATAAAAAAGGTTAACTAATGCAGGGTTCTTAGCAGTAGAAAAAGCACTGCAGAAGTATTTTCAATATGGAGCAATAGTACATTTTTTTTTTAATAAACTTAGCAGAATTTTTGTGTTTACTAAGGGGGAGCACTAAACTTTTTGGCTGGTGAGTATTTAGAATAGGTGGTCTGATTTTTAGCAAGCAAAAATCACCATTATATAAAAATGTGTTAAATTATGAATAAGAAAAGAAAAAAAAAATCAACCTTACACAATGCTTAAGAGTCCAAAAAAGTTTATCTATCATAACACATGGTTCACACTTTTGGTATCCTTCAATTAACACTCAAATGTGTATCTATTTTCTTCATAAATCACATAATCTATTTTTACAACTGGATCATTTTAATATTCGAGATGCTCAAAATATTCTAGTTTTATACATACCAGAACTGAAAGATGAACAAGATATCTGGACTCCAGGTCTGGATCTCTCAGTAAATTTCACCGGGCGATCTCTAAAGAGAAAAATAAGATGTTTTTATTTTTCGTCATGTTTATCTAATGGGCCAGAATATTAGCACACTATTGGAAACTGATCGATTTAGCATCAATATTATAGAAAAAACAAATGGAATGTAGTCAGTACTATTCCCATCAATCACGCTAAAAATGCATTTAACCTTGCAAATGTATTTTATGATATCAGTATTATTACTATAGTCTTATAAGTCATATTATTTACTACCATTGTGAGAAATCTTCTTAACAAAGAAATAAAACAAATAAAAATCTACCAACATTTTCTATATAAATTATCTCTTCAACATTAATATCATAAAGGCTTTATCCTAAAATCACTTAACAACCTATTGAAGCAGGTATGGGTATGTATACACAAATATACATATACATACAAATATATATACATATTTAAATACATGAACTATTAAGAATCAAGGGAATAGACAAAAATTGATATGCTTAATTTTTCACAAAATTTCTCAACTTACCTAAATTTCATTGTTTTTACATGCCATTGCCAGAAACAGATTGTTCCATCAGCACCAGTAGAAGTGAGGTATCTGTTTGTGCCTTTAGTTGATGGACAAAACTTAAAAAAAAAAAAAAAAATTCTGATTCAAACAAAAAGTTTTCATGTTCAGCCTAATGTCAAATGCAGGCTCTTTTAAAATTATGGTCATTTAACAAATATAATTTTAATAAATTCACTTAAAATTTTTTGTTTCAAGGGACTACTTAACTTTCCTTGATTCATAAATACCTTATAAAAATTTTAAATGTCAAAAAACCTATAGAAAAAGTAACTGGATTTAGGATAAAATGTTTTCGTTATAAAAAATAATTATTTTTAAATTTAACATTACACTTTAAGACTTTTTTAAGCGCTTTCAGTGGAGAACAAACTCACAAGCGCATTACTAGTTAAAACATTATAAATGTGCTGTGTTATACATACACTTATAGAAACAAATGTGTTTTTTTTTTTTTTCTTTGAGACAGAGTTTCACTTTTGTCACCCAGGCTGGAGTACAATGGGACGTTCTGGGCTCACCAAAAGCTCCACATCTCGGATTCAAGCGATTCTCCTGCCTCAGCCTCCCTAGAAACTGGGATTACAGGCGCCTGCCACCATGCCCAGATAATTTTTTGTATTGTTAGTAGAGACGGGGTTTCACCATGTTGGCCCGGCTGGTCTTGAACTCCCAACCTCAGGTAATCGGCCCACCTCAGCCTCCCAAAGTGCTGGGATTACCGGTTTGAGCCACTGTGCCTGGCCACAACTGTGGAATTTTTATAGTTCAGATGCACAGGGGATTAAAAGTAAATCTAAAAACAACACTTGGGAGGTTAATATCGAAGTATTTGGGTTTTATTATTTATTTCACTTTAAAATCCAGTTTCATTCAATGAAATATATAATTTTGTCCTTTTTAAATATAAGCCATTTGTTTTCATAAATAATGTAAAATAGGTGAAATCTTTATTCATACCATATCATTGTGGAAAAATGTAGATCAAGTTAAAAAAATATTTAAGTTGTCAATACAGAGGACTACAGCTATGTCAGACGAATCATGGCCTTTATCATGTGGGCTTCTCAGGCTTACTTTCAGTATTTTACATATCCTCAGAAAAGAATCACAGAAAAGGGAAAAGAGTAACTGACACAGGAAAAACCTGAAAATTAGACAAGAGTTTCCTGCATGTCAGTGAGTTTTTAAAATCCCAAATGAAGATAATGAAACATTTCCATTGAGATGATGATTAAGGATTAAGATGTACAGGATTTAAATACATTTTGAATGCAAATCAAAAGAAAATGATCATTATAGATATTAGAAGTAATTTACTTAGCTTCCTTGTTTGAAGGCACAGAACTTCTAAAGACAATAGAGTTGAATTTAAACAAAAATTACTCATTAATATTATCCATTAATAACTGATGTGCAGTAAAGAAATCAGGACTCATGTCTATATAGTCCTCTGTTGGTATCATTGAGACATTGTTTCCAGGACCTCCCATGGATACTAAAATCGGCAGATGCTCAAGTCCCTGATATAAAATGGTATGGTATTTGCAGATAACCTATGTACATCCTCCTGTATACTTTAAATCATCTACTTTAAATCATCTCTAGATTACTAATAATA
The DNA here is from genome assembly GCF_001604975.1 of Cebus imitator. Lineage (NCBI taxonomy): Eukaryota > Metazoa > Chordata > Mammalia > Primates > Cebidae > Cebus > Cebus imitator. Next base: position 350,258 of record NW_016108071.1, on the reverse strand, counting down.
CCTAATACAATGTAAATGCTGGGGTAATTAGTTGTTATATATTATTTAAGGCATAATGACAAGAAAGAAAAAATGTGTTCCTGTTCAGTACCAATGTTATTTTTTCTTCAAATGACCTTTGCTCCTCAGCTGGTTGAAGCCACAGATGCAGAATCTACGGATACAAGGGGTCAACTATATTTTCATTTCTGAGATTGATAAATCTGCATTAAAAAGCTTAATCTGGCAGGGCTCAGTGGCTCACGCCTGTAATCCCAGCACTTTGGGAGGCTGAGGCAGGCGGATCTAAGGTCAGGAATTTGAGACGAGCCTGGTCGATACGGCAAAATCCCGTCTCTATTAAAAATAAAGAAAAATTAGCTGGGCATGGGATACATGTCTGTAATCCCAGCTAGTCAAGAGGCCAAGACATGAGAATCACTTGAAGCCAGGAGGCAGAGGTTACAGTGAGCTGAGATCATACCACCGCACTCCAGCCTGCGCTACACAGCAAGACTCTGTCTCAACAAAAACAACAACAAAAAAAATACTTAATCTAAATTCTATATCAGTAGTCCACAAATTATGTCCCACACATCAAATTCAGCTTGTTGCCTGTTTCTGTAAATATAGTTTTATTGGAACACAGTCACCTTACACTGCCTGTGGCTACTTTTGCACTACGAGAACAGAGCTGAGCAGTTGTGACAGACTTTGTATGTCATACAAAGCCCAAATATTTACTATCTGGCCTGTATTTTTGCTGATCTCAGATCTACAGGAATGAGACAATTAAATGTGAAATAGTATAATTGTATAAAGTGAAAAAACACTGAAACCTTTATTTCCATTGCATTTAAATCACTTCATCAATCACAAAAAGGGATATGGCCCATTAATGTGGCTTAATTGAATTGTTTTAAAATGAGAAATCATGTTACGTATTGTTTAATAAAACATTTATTTTTGTATTCCTAACAAATTAATGCATAGCTATTGGCAAAACTTTAGGAAATATGGAAAAACAGAAAAAAAAGTAACATATAACTCTACCATTCAGTGGTAACCACTGTTAGCATCATACCATTTCAACTAAATTTTGTTAAAAAAGATACAAAACATGGGAGGGTAATATATCACTGATGTTACAGTCAACACACAAATAATAAAAAACATATAAAGAATATCAAATAGTGCATATTACTATAGACAAAAATGAAACAGAAGGGAAGATACAGGCCGGGCACGGTGGCTCACGCCTGTAATCCCAGCACTTTGGGAGGCCGAGGCGGGTGGATCGCTTGAGGTCAGGAGTTTGAGACCAGCCTGGCCAACATGGTGAAATCCCATCTCTATTAAAAAAAAAATAAAAAATGAAGGGAAGATAGAGAGTTGCTGTGCACACAGTGGCGGGGGTAGGGGGTGCGGTGGTTTACAATTTTAAGCAGAGTGATAAGGTGGTCAGAGAAGGTCTCCCTGAGAAGGTGACATGTGCACAAAGCACATAGGAAGTGAGAAAACAAACTGTGAATATCCAAGGAAGACCACTCCAGAGACTGGAAACTAAGAGCAAAGGCAGGCGTGTACCTAGAATGTTTAAGAAAAGCAAAGAGGCCAGCAGCTAAAGCACAGTGAGAAAGGCAAATACGCAGTAGTCGAGATTGAAGAGCGCCAAGGAGGCTGAGAATATAGGGCATTATGGGTCATTGTGAAGACTTCAGCTTTAACTCTGAGATTGGAAGCTATCGACGGACCTGAGCACCAGCGACATAATTTAACTTCAATTTTAAAATAACTCTGGCTGTTAAACTGGGAGGCTAAACTGGGGCAGGGGAGAGGGAATGGTAGATGCGGCAGATCAGTTAGAAGTCTATTTCAATAATCTAGGCCACAGATGATAGTGACTTAAAACAGGATAGCAATAATAGAGATCATGAGAATTTGCCAGATTCTAGATGTAGTTTGATGGTAGAACCAACATGATTTGCTAACGAGTTAGATATAAAGTATAAGAGAAAGATAAAAGGGTTGACTACTCAGTTGAAAGCATGGTATTACCATTTGTTTGCATAAAAAGGCTTGGGGACATCTAAGGAAGAAAAATTAGTTCAACTTTGAATATAATGAATTTGAAATACCTAGTAGGCATCCATGTGATGATGCCAAGAAGATAGCTGAATAAATACGTATGGAGCTAAAAGATAGTTCCTAGATGGAGATGAAAGATTTAGAGTCATCAGTCTACAGATGAAATTCAAAACCACGAGATGACTAAGAGAAAGAGTATGTTACAGAGGAGGTCTACAGACGTCTAAGGCACTACAACATGTAAAAGAAATGAGAAAATAAACTAGCAAACAAAACTACGAAAAAAAAAAAACAGTACCATACACATTTTTCATTATTTAGTAATCCCTCCTTATCTGCAGCGGACACATGTCAAGATCTCCAGTGGATGCCTGAAATCTTGGATAGTACCAAGCCCTAAATTTTTTTCTACACTTATATATGTATAATAAAGCTTAATTTATAAATTAGGCACAGTAAGAAATTAACAAATAATACCTAATAATAAAACAGAACAATTATAATTATATACTATAATAAAAGTCATGTGAATGTGGTCTCTTTCACGAAATACGTCATTGCACTGCACTCACTTATTTCCAAACCATGGCTGACCGTGGGTAACTGAAACCTTGGAAAGCCAAATTGCAGATAAGGGGGACTACTATAATCAAATGGTCATTTTTTTTTAATGGCATATGACAGTATGTCTGAATTCCAGAAATAATCAGTCAGATATTATAGTGAGAACACAAGTAACTGACAATCTCCCAAATCAAAATCCATGAAATAATTTGAAATAATCAAAATTTTGACATAATTTTTTTCAAATTCAATACACATTAAACCCAATTCTTGCTAGCTCCCCATAAAAAAGATGATGTACTATTTAAATAACACCAAAAAAATGGCATACTTTTTATTTTTTAAAGAATAAACAAAAGGTATGGGGAGTAATTAATTCCTCCAAAAGTGGTCTCTTTTTCCAAAGTGTAAAAATTTTAAGATTCCTCTGTTTGGCTCTCAACATAAAGAAGAAGACAAAAGTTCAGCTTCTTTAGTTTTATTAAATAAAAAATATTTGAAGGTATCCATAACTTTCACTACCAACATCTGGTAAAACCACTATGCAGACAAGGATTAAAAGAAGCCAATGTATTCTATATTAAAAATCAAATTGAGGCTGAGCACAGTGGCTCAGGCACCTGTAATCCCAGCAGTTTGGGAAGCCAAAGCCAGAGGATTGCGCCTGAGTCCAGGAGTTTGAGACCAGCCTGGGCAACATGAAGAAACTCTGTCTCTACAAAAATTACAAAATTTAGCTGCATGTGGTGGCACATGCCTGTAGTCCCAGCTACTCAGGAGGCAGAGGTGGGAAGATCGTTTGAACCTGGGAGGTAGAGGTTGCAGTAAGCTGAGATCATGCCACTGCACTCCAGCACGGGTAACAACAAAACAAAACAAAACAAAACAAAACAAAACAAAACAAAACAAAAACAACATCAAATCGAAACTAAGAATAAAAATTTCTCGGCCAGACGCGGTGGCTCAAGCCTGTAATCCCAGCACTTTGGGAGGCCGAGGCGGGTGGATCACGAGGTCAACAGATCGAGACCATCCTGGTCAACATGGTGAAACCCCGTCTCTACTAA
>NW_016108071.1:344631-346440 GCF_001604975.1 Cebus imitator | reverse complement strand
AAAAAAAAAAAAAAAAAAAATTTCTCTCAATTAACCTTAACACAGACACATACTAAATCTGACTGGCAAACATCTTGCATTAAATATTAATACAAGGTATGCCAATATTCAAGTTAGAATCTGTTTATATTCAACAGGAAATAGTGTGCTCGTAAGGCATTTACAGGTTTTCTCTCTACTTAACAAACACAAATAAGATGTCTCACTCTATTTATAGAATCATCTTTTTATTTATTTTTTTAAAAAAGAAAATTATATGAAAAAGGAACTTAAAAATAATACCTTTCTGCAGGGCAGGAGCAAAGTCCAGAAGAAAGCATTTTTCTCTTGCTATTCTTTGAGCTATTATCTATATAATGTAATATGAAATGAGAGAATTCTCACCTTTATTACATATGTTTGAGCTAAATTTTATCACTTTTCTTACCTGTATGGAAGTAATAGAGGCTGAATGTCCCTGAAGGACTGCAACCGGTGCACAAGTTCGAAGACACCATACTCTTACCACCTTATCACAGCTGCCTGCGGCAATAAGAGTGTTTTCATAGTTAACAGCCATATCAGAAATTTCAGCAGAGTGTCCACGAAGCGTAGCAAGAAGGCGTCCATCATCTGTAGCCCAAATTTTTACTAAACAGTCATCTGAACCCTATAGTAACAAAAGAACAGATTTATAATGAAGCAGAAATTCACCGTAGTCCCCCCACCACCACAAAAATAGCCAAAAAAAAGATTTTCTTAAATTACTTCTAAGACTTTACTGTGTCTCCTCTCTATATATGATAGGGATCCAGTAGCAAGTATAAATGATATCCATATGAAAGCATTAACAAACCATTGTCCAAAGTGACAATAGCATTTATGAAGAACATTCCAAAATTACCACCAATCCTGACAATTCATCAAAATATTTTAAACTCACATTTTAGTGATTTGGCATTAAGTATATCTAACATTATTATTTTTTTCTTTAGGGCTGACAGCCTTTTTTCTAAATTCTTTAAATATTTTTTTCCACAAATTATTCAGAATTTAACCTAGAGTCTACAAGCATTTCTCAGTAAGCATGAGGCTAGCCGTTAATGATAATTTCTGGTAAAAATATGATATTAAACTTCCTTTTGAGGATTTCAGAAGAATGAACAGTAAAAAGCAATTCTACTCTAATATGGTAGCTATTTAATAATTATCTGTTTATTAAAAGATAGCATTCATCATCCTCATCATGATCACTAACATCCAAATACTTATTTGATGCACTTAGTCATTAAGTCATCAATGGAAGAGTCCATACTAAACTCTAAGGTGTAATAACTTCCCAAAGTACAAACTACTTTATTCGTTGTAGCATACAAATATAAAAATAAAATTAAGCTATTACCCACACTTCCATGTCAATACTAAAGTAATGAGACTAAGCTTTTTCTTGCAAATACTGGTGTACTACAATTTTGTACTCAAAAGCTTACAGTATAATCTGCTTAATAAAAATTCAGTTTTAAAAAAAATGACCAGTACTAAAACCAAAAAAAGATATAAAAAATAGCTATAATTTTCATTATGGTGTAGTACTACTATGCAATCAAAAAAATGTGATGAAATAATTATTTAGGCAAAACTGGCAGCAATTACACTAAGTGACACATGGAAGTGCATTTTAATAAATGTTTGCTAAAATTAAATGAAATGAAATTTGCCGGGCGCGGTGGCTCAAGCCTGTAATCCCAGCACTTTGGGAGGCCGAGGCGGGTGGATCACGAGGTCAAGAGATCGAGACCATCCTGGTCAACATGGTGAAACCCCGTCTCT
>NW_016108071.1:337902-344466 GCF_001604975.1 Cebus imitator | reverse complement strand
GCCATTGCACTCCAGCCTGGGTAACAAGAGCTAAACTCCGTCTCCAAAAAAAATAAAAAATAAAAAAATGAAATGAAATTTTTGAGTATACTTGTTTCACATAAATTAACCACTTCTAGAATATAAGGTCTTCTGAAGATTTAACTTCTTAAAATTAAACTTCCAAGAATATAGTAAACATTTGTGTTGACCTGTTTACTTATATAAAAAGAGAAAACATTTTCAATTTCCACTCATCTTTTTCTGCACCCATATACCCAAAAAAGTGAACTACCTACAAAGCACAATGCAATGCCATGCAGTCTGGCTTTAACTGTTGTAATTCTATATATGTTACCATATTAAATTTTAAACTCACTGTAAAAATTCTTCTCCCACTTCGGTCAAATGCTACACAATAGACAGATGACAAGTGCCCCAGAATTCTCTTATGCATCTTAATGTGCTGGTAAGCAGAAGAAGGGAAAATATGACCGAAGCGACTACATCCGGTTAATTGCCTGGCAGAGGTGATATTCACTGAAAAAAATAAGAAATTAATTTAAAACTTAAAAGTGAAACTAATTTCATGAAATTAAGTCATAAATATTAAGATGAGGCAAAACATAGTACATATATTATAGCAATTCTGTCCTAGGAAGATTCTAAATTCCCTTACATAGCTCATGATTTTATTAACTTCACTTTACTATAAGAAAGCACCAAGAATACTCTCATTAAATCTTAAGGGTCTGATGTTCTGCTTGGTTTACTGTGGTTTCTCGAGCACATTCTCATCTTGCCTTTCTTGGTACGCTACAGTCAGAGAGACTGTCATTTTAAATATATAGGTAAATCTTTAAACTGTACTGGGTTAAGTATATGCCTCTAAAAAATTATACAGGAATTTCATAAATTCCTGTCTTACCTCCTCACACCTTATCCACCGTATGTATGACTGCCCCTAAAAATTCAAGAGTAATGCAAATAAAAAACCCTATACAGTGAAAAGATAAGGAAGCTATGATGTTACAAAGATTTTACGTTGCAAACAACCTAGGTTTGTCTATGGGTTCTTTCCTTTTGGTTTCTGAATTTAGAGGCTCTCCCTCTAGTTAACAAGGAACTTTTCAGGCTTCATCTCCTATGAAGTCATTTTAGGTCCTATCTTATTTTTTTTTCTTGGTTGCTTTGCCTAGTTCTCCATTTTCTTAAAAAAATGCCATACTATAGCATAAGTCTACACAATTCTCCTCCAAATACCTCATGGATTCTGCTCATATCTAAAAAACCTAATCTTGATCTCTATGTAAAAATTTACAGCCACCCACTTGTCCTGTGAACTCCTTCATTTTCCCTTATACACTAAAAATGCTTAACACCCGACACAATATATTTTAGTCAAAACATAGGCTCCCGATAACTTCAAAGGTCACCTTGAGGCAAAATGACATTTTACCACACTGCATAAATAATATAGTACAAAATAAAAATAGCTTCATGTTCAAGCAGGGCAAGATTAAAGCAAGAACTGAGTTCTAGCTAGATTAGTATGATTAGAACCATGCCACTATCAAAAATATGAAATCTTTCAACATCTCACAATTTAAGAGCAATGAAGTCTTTCTTTCAGGCAAAGGCAGATCCACTGGCCATTTTAACTGACAAAATGACAAAAAATGAATAATGAATAGCAAAATCAGTGACATGTTGAATATAAACAATGAGAACACATAAGAGACCTGAGTAGTTATGTAATACTGAAAGATGCTGAGTAGATAATGAGAGGAACTGCATAAGCATCAATTATCAGGCAAGAGGATTTCTTTTTGGCAGGTGTTCCCATCTCAACCACAAAAAAAACTCCATGACTCCAAGATAGGAAGGGCTGGTACTCTAATTTGGGACTTCAGAAATCTTCCTTTTCCAATGAGACATTTCTTACTGCTCTGAGTTCTTTAAAACAATCAACAATTACTTCTGCTTGGTTTTTGTCTGTTCATACTTTGCAGGTAGATGCAGGGAAGAAAGGTTACTTTAAGTCAGGGCTTCTCAATCTTGAAACTATTGATACTCTGGGTTGAATGATTCTTTGCTGTGGAGGCTTTCCATTGTAGGGTGTTTCTGCAGCATCCCTGGCCTGTCCCCACTAGATGCTAGCAGAATCCCCCCCACACTAAGTTGTGACAAACAAAAATATGTCCAGTTGTTGTCTAGGGTAAGAAACTGCCCCAGATTAAAATCACTTCTTGTAATATTAAAAAAAAAAAAAAAAAGAAATCATTACCGATAGAAGAAAATCAAAACAAAAACAGAAAAGCAATTTTGAGAAGGGGAGCTGAAGGAGATAGAAAGAGCAAATCCATGAACATGAGATATCTTTCCATTTACTTGTGTCTTCAACTTTTTTCATCAATGTTTTATAGTTTTCATCATACAGCTTTTTCACCTATACTTAAATTTACTCCAAAGTACTTTCTTAGGTCCTATTATAAATGGAATTGTTTTCTTGATTTCATTGTTATAGAAACACTGCAGATTGTCAAGTTTATTTTATAATCTCTACCATTATTCAATTTGTGTATCAGTTCTAAGAGGGTTCTTTCAGTGGATTTTTAGGGTTTTCTACATATAAGATAACATCATCAGAAAACAAAAAATTTCACTCCTTTTACTATATGGATGCCTTCTGATTCTTTTTCTGGCCTAATTGCAATGGCTCAGACTTCCTGTACTATGTTGAATATAAATGGCAAAAATGGGCATTTTTGTCTTGTTCCTAATATTAAAGAAAAACCTTTCAATGTTTCATCATGACTGAGTGCAATGGGGAGATCCCAGCTCACTGCAACCTCCACCTCCCAGGTTCAAGAGATTATCCAGGCTCAGCTTCCAGAGTAGCTGGAATTACAGGTGCCTGCCACCACACCCAGCTAATATTTTGTATTTTTAGTAGAGATGGGGTTTCACCATGTTGGTCAGGTTAGTCTTAAACTCTTGACCTCAGATGATCTGCCTGCCTCGGCCTTGCAAAGTGCTGGGATTACGGAAGTGAAGCCACCCCATCAGGCAGAGATAAATTCCTTCTATACCTCTTATGTTGAGAGATTTTATCATGACTACATGTTGAATTTTGTCAAATACTATTTCTGTATCTATTGAAATGATCATTCAGGTTTTGTCCTTCATTTTGCTAATATCGTGCATCACATTTATTGAATTACATATGCTGAGTCAACCTTGAATCCCAAGGATGAATCCCACTTGATCATAGTGATTGGTCTTTTTAATGTGCTGTTGAATTCAGTTTGCTAGTATTTTGTTAAGGATTTTTTCATTTTTTTTTTTTTGAGATGAAGTCTCACTCTGTCACCTAGACTGAGGTGCAGTGGCATGATCTCAGCTCACAGCAACCTCCACCTCCTGGGTTCAAGCGATTCTCCTGTCTCAGCCTCCCAAGTGGCTGGCATTCCAGGCATGCATCACCACATCCAGTTAATTATTTGTATTTTTAGTAGAGACTGGGTTTTGCCATGTTGGCTGGGCTGGTCTCAAACTCCTAACCTCAAGTGAATAACTATAAGAAAGAAAATCCATTCATTCATCTAACAAATATTTGAGTTCCTTAATGGCCAAAGAATAACAGCTAAGTACATAAGCAAAATACTTTTTAAAAAACTATTTTGTTATTCATACAAATTCATGGGGTATGTGTGCAATTTTGTTACATGCAACGATTGCATAGTGGTCAAGGCAGGGTTTTTAGGGTATATAACACTCAAATGACATACATTGTACTCATTAAGTAATTTCTCAACATCATTCCCCTCCCACAGCCTCACCCTTCTGAGTCTCCATTGTCTATCATGCTACTCTCTATAACCATGTGTACACATTTTGTAGCACCCACTTATGAGTTTATGAGAACATGTGATATTTGACTTTCTATACCTGGCTTGTTTCACTTAAGGTAATGTTCTCTAGGTCCATCCATTTTGCTGCAAATAACATGACTTCATTCTTTTTACGGCTGAATAGTACTACTTGATATTATTTATATATTTATATATATATATATATAGAGAGAGAGAGAGAGAGAGAGACAGAGACAGAGAGGGAGAGAGAGAGAGAGCATATTTTCCTTTATGTTTTTTTAATTTGTTCATTTTAGTATTATTATTATTATTATTTTTAAGACCTGATCTTGCTTTCTTGCCTAGGCTGGAATGAAGTGGTGATATCACAGCTCACTGCAGCCTAGACCTCTTGGGTTCAATTGATCCTCCCACCTCAGCCTCCCAAGTTGCTGGGACCACAGGTGTGTGTCACCATGCCCAGCTAAATTTTTTGCTGTTGTTTTAGAGATAGGGTCTCTTTATGTCGCCAAGCTGGTCTTGAATTTCTGGGCTCAAGTGATCCTCTCACGTTGGCCTTCCAAAGCATTTTCTTTATCCATTTACCCACTGATGGACAATTAAGTTGATCTCTTATCTTTGCTATTGAGAATAGTGCCATTATAAACATACTAGTGCAAGCATCTTTTTGATAAAATGATTTATTTACCTCTGGAGTATATAGCCAGTAATGGGTCTGCTAGATTGTATGGTCATTGTATTTTTAGTTCTTTCAGAAATCCCCATATTATTTACCACATAGGCTGTACTTATTGATAATCCTACCAACAAAGTGTAAGAATTCTTTTGTACATCCTCCCCAACATGTTTTCTTTTAAATACATATTTTTATTAATAGCCAATTTGACTGAGGTATATTTCACTGTGGTTTTAATTTACATTTCTCTGATTAATGATGTTGAGTATTTGTCCTTTTTTTTTTTTTTTTTTTTTTTTATAGTCTTGCTCTGCCACCCAGGGCTGGAGTGCAGTGGCACAATCTCAGCTCACTGCAACCTCTGCCTGCCAGGTTCAAGCAATTATCTGCCTCAGCCTCTTGAGTAGCTGGGATTACAGGTGCCTGCCACCATGCCCAGCTAATTTTTGTACTTTTAGTAGAGATGGGGTTTCGTCATATTGGCCAGGCTGGTCTCGAACTCCTGACCTCAGGTGATCTACCAGTCTCAGCTTCCCAAAGTGCAGGGATTATAGGCATGAGCCACCGTGCCTGGCCAAGCATTTTTTCATATACCTGTTCGCTATTTGCATGTCTTCTTTTCAAAAATGTCTACTTCTGTCTTTAGCCACTTGTTAATGAGATTATTTCTGAGTTTTGTTGTTGTTGTTTGCGTTTCTTGTATATTTTGGTTATTAGCCCCCTATCAGGTGGATTATAAAAGGGGTCAGCTATAAGAACACCATCAACACCCAAAAGATGATTTGGTAAAGAAAATTAACAGATAAGGTACAATATAGGAAATAGAAATAATATGCTGAATCACAGAAAAGATACAACTATTTTGCCAGTTGTCAAAGAAATTTAAATGAAAATGAGGAATAATTTTATACCTAATAAATTAGCATTTAAAAAAATTCAAAAACCTAATACCACCAATTACTACTTAAAACTAATGTACACCTCCATTTCTAAAAGCACCATACAGTGACATTATCCCTTTGAAAGATAATTTGGCAATATATTTCAAGAGTCATGAAAACATGCACATCCATCACTCCACCTCTGAGCATCTATTCTGGGGACATAATTGATTAGCAAAAAAGAGTTATATATATAAAATATTTAAAGTAGTACTATTTATAATGCCAAGGAATTAAAAACAACCTACAAGTCCAGTATCAAGGGAATGGTTAATTATAAAATTATAGAATATTTGATAGACTATTACATAGGAATCAATAATTAAAATATAAAAAGCAGTGTTAAAAAATTAGGGATTACACAGCAAAAATATAAAACAAAATTATGTGTATACTATAATTTAAATTATGTAAATATATGCATAAATGTATGAGTAAAGACTATAAAGACAAAGAGAAATGAAACCAACTGCTTTGTGTTAAAAGAATGAGAAATTTTTAAAATTTCATTTAATACTCTTAAAAATACATTTTTATCTTAAACATACACTTTCCGTTAGGTTCTTCCCAACAGTAACAGCTATGGCCGGGCGCTGTGGCTCATGCCTGTAATCCTAGCACTTTATGAGGCCGAGGTGGGTGGATCACCTGAGGTCAGGAGTTCAACACCAGCCTGGCCATCACGGTGAAACCCCATCTTTAAAAAAAATAAAAATAAAGAACAGCTATGTAAGAAAAATCTAACCTAAGGTATGATGTATATCATTAAATATTCCTTCTCCCAACTTAGCAGTTTTTTAAATGTATTAATCTGGCACTGGAAATGATATTTACATATTTTTTCTCAGTCATTGGTAATATAAACAGGCCTTAGTCTCTGTACGTTAAGAAATAATGTATGTATTATTCACTCAGTCATTAGTAATATAAATAGGACTTAGCCTCTATATATTAAGAAATAATGCATGTATTCTTCATTTAGCCATTATTTTTCAGTACTGATTCTTGCTTTACTTACATAGCTACAGAACTCTTTATTAGGAACATGCTCCCAAAATGTTAATGGTTGATAATTGACTATACAAATACAATT
>NW_016108071.1:335028-337293 GCF_001604975.1 Cebus imitator | reverse complement strand
TAGAGACAGGGTTTCACCATGTTGACCAGGATGGTCTCAATCTCTTGACCTCGTGATCCACCCGCCTCGGCCTCCCAAAGTGCTGGGATTACAGGCGTGAGCCACCGCGCCCGGCTGACCAATTCTTGAGTATTTTACTAGGAAGAACTAGGTCTCATTCTTCTAGCATGAATATCACACACTTTATTTGGGGGAGGAGAATGCTCCAAACCATTTTTCCTTTTCTCTAAAGTAATAGTTTAAAAAATGAACACAGATACACAGTTGCATACATATACACACATACATGCACAAAGCTATCACTACATTCTACCTAAATATCTCTATCAAATGCTACTAAGTGAATTATTTCTTTTTAGTTTTATTATAAGCATAATGCAAGTTTAGAGATGAACAATTTAACTTCCACCATAAGTAGAATGAAGTATTAAATGTAAGAAACAACTACAAATAAATGATCGAAAAAACCCATAATCCTAGCCTGATGTATTCACTATAATGGCATCATCACATTCCCACTGTTAAACCTTTAAAATCTATAGTACTTCAAGGTTATGTAATACGTTTTAGCATATATAATTAGTTACTTTGATTAGTACCTTAATTATTTCAAAAGCACCCTAAAAGTTAAGTAATGTTATCCCAGGCTTTACTAACTAAAAAATTTAACTCCACTATGTCATGAAAGTAAAATAGCAATACAGTTCTAAAAACTCATGAAAACAGGGCAATCAATCAACATAATTTTAGTCAGGAAAACAATGTGTGCTTCTTCACCCACTGCTGTTAAGAATTTGCAACCTATAAAAAACAATACACAGTACTTATGACTCCTTTATATCTGGAAAGCTGAGATGGTTATAGTGAGTTTCCATCCATCAACTAACTATAGAGTTTTTATTTTTAATGGTAATGTAAACATGTAAATTTTGTCTTAAAATATTTGAAGAACTTTCCTTTTGAAAAAATCATTTTTTATTTTATTTAATTTAGCAATGTTGAATAATACACTAGTAGATAAATTAGTCAAACATAGATTTGAATACAATGTATTTAAATACAAAATATTCTATTCAGAATCCATTATGTAAATATTTGCATTTAAAATTTTATACTATAAGCTTCTAAATTGTTCTCTAACAAAATACAAAATAAACTAACTCAATGATAGACCATACTTTTTAAATATTTAAATAATGATAGGATAAAAGAATTACTGTATATATTTTACAAATTTATAAAGTTATAAGATCAATAAACAGCCATCAATGGACTTAGCTGCTTTCTTTAAAACATAACATTGATTTACCTCTTACTAGGAGCCAAAGCACTGTGATAGCTCCTGGAGATATTGCTTATAAACAAGTCAAACAGGCCAGGGGCGGTGGCTCATGCCTGTAATGCCAGCACTTTGGGAGGTCAAGGCGGGCAGTTCACCTGAGGTGGGGAGTTTGAGACCAGCCTGACCAACATGGAGAAACCCCGTCTCTACTATAAATACAAAATTAGGTGGGCGTGGTGGTGCATGCCTGTAATCCCAGCTACTCGGGAGGCTGAGGCAGGAGAATCGATTGAACCTGGGAGGCAGAGATTGCGGTGAGCCAAGATCGTGCCATTGCACTCCAGCCTGGGCAACAAGAGCGAAACTTTGTCTCAAGAAAATGAAAGATAATAAAAAATAAATAGATAAGTTAAACAAGGTCTCTGTCTTCATGGAATTTACATTCTACTCTGCAAAGCTTGTATCACTTATCCAATTTCAGGAACGAGTAAGATACTTCGTTGGAGAAAAAGTGATCTACAGAAGTATATACAACTCTTAAAATGCTTTTCAACAAGCTCTGCAGTGATGTTGATACTCTGCCAAGTTTGGAAATCATCATTTCTAGTCGAAACTACCTCCTCACAAAATTATCCTTTCTATACCTAAATGCCAGGTGGCCATTCGACTTATACCTAAACACTAGTAAAGAGAATGTTATTCTTTTCCAAGAATGGCCAATTCATATGTGGAGCTGCTCTAATTTTGGGGAGACTCTACCTTTAATTAAACTTAATCTCTCTCCCTGTAATTTCCAGAGAATTGTCCAGGTTCTACCCTTGGGAGCTACATTAAAAAAGAAAAGAAGGCCGGGCGCGGTGGCTCAAGCCTGTAATCCCAGTACTTTGGGAGGCCGAGGCGGGTGGATCACGAGGTCAAGAGATCGAGACCATCCTGGTCAACATGGTGAAACCCCGTCTCTACTAAAAGTACAAAAAATTAGC
>NW_016108071.1:331566-333153 GCF_001604975.1 Cebus imitator | reverse complement strand
GTAAAGACGGCGTTTCACCATTAGTTTGATCTGGGTATCCTGCTTTTTTACCTATTAGGAAATCATCATCCATACTGTCTAGCCTATAGTATAATCCCATATAGATTTCTCACTCCTTTTATCCCTGTCCAGTGTTTCTCACAGTACACCAACATCTTAATCTACAGATTCCTAAATACACTTAACATACACTGCTACTCCTCATTTTCCAATTAAATCTATTTAAGACCAAGAATAGCCACCCTTACTGTAAAATACTAATCCCATGTCAAGTTTCTATAACTCTTCATGTTAAAGCTTCTAGTTTACTTTGTTACTTTATACCTAACATTTGTAATTACTCTGCCTAACCCCTAATGTTTTCTCTTGTGAATTACTGATCACCTCCTCCTTTGTGGATTTCTTTCCTATTACACCTGTTATCCATTGTATTTTTTTTTTTAACTGGCTATTTTTACCACTGACCCTTATAAACAGCAAAATAAACTTATCTAGGCTTAAATTTCTGTGTTTTCTCAACATCAATTATAAGTGCTAATGAATAGTAACAGGGATAAAGTTATCCCATAAAAGTCTCCAATTATATCAAGAACATATTAAAGAATTAATTAAAACTGAATACGATTCAAATAAAGGTTCTCCTGAAATTGGTCAATTTTTTTTTTACTAATATCTTTAAATGCTAATGAATGACCTTTAGAAATTAAGAACACTGAATGGGCTTTGAGAAAAGGCGCAGAAAAATGCCACTTGAAGTGTATGACAGACTGATGTACACTGGATATTAACACATTTCACATATTCAAATTGCTTTGTTTCAAAATTATCATATGAAATATTGTAACCCAAATTAACAAAGTTCAAACCAAACTGTGGTGTTCTTCATGCAGTCTTCAATAATAGGTTTGCTTTCCTTACTCTGTGACATCTTGAATCTATTATAAGGATGTGCTTCTTTTCTTATTTTATTTCTTTCTTCATTGTCCTACCCATTAGCAATCCAACCTATTATTTTAAAATAAACAAAATTACCAATAATCTGTTAAAATATTAGTGTTAGGAAAAAAGTGTTCTGGTCAGTGTGGTACAAGATGTACTAATTTACTATCCTGACTTAAAAGCTTAGTACCAGAGTGTGCTAATTCCCACCTACAACCCAGCTGCTAGGGAGGCTGAGGTGGGAGGATCCCTTGAGGCCAGCAGTTGAAGGTTGCAGTGAACTATGATCTTGCCACTGCACTCCAGCTTGGGTGACAGAGTGAGACCCGGTCTCTTAAAACCTATTGGTTAGCTTAGTATTACACCCTCAATTAACTGGTAATAAATCAAAGAAAAAAAGACTCAATAACAAAGATGCTTAATAACAATGAATCACATTTAAGAAATTATTACAGAGTTGTTATACTAACAATTTATCAGTACATCAACTTATTCCTTCCTGTAACAGTTCAAGACCAGTTTGTTCTCCTAAATCCGGTCAATCATATCAAGTCATCTAGGTCAGTAATAAGAAGAAATCAAAGGATCACTGGAAATGCATAACTTCTGATAAAACCCCTCAAAGTACATTTCCTTCTATTATCTTCA
>NW_016108071.1:327872-331485 GCF_001604975.1 Cebus imitator | reverse complement strand
ATGCTGAAACACAGTGGAGCAATTACACAACAGGCAAAGAGGTCAAAAACTGTTAAGTATTGAGGAAAGTCAAAAATGGTAATCGGGTGTAAAGCAATTGTCATTTTATACTAAACTTGAGGTTCAATATTTTACATAGTTAATAAGAATACATTTGAATTAGATTTCTTAGGTATTTAAGAGTTTTCCTTGTCTATTTGTCAGTCTATCTGAAAATGGTTCCATCCTAGAAACAAAATTAGTATTTTTTATAAAATGTATATTACATATCACATAATTTCTTATTGGGACAGAGATATCAATAGCAGAATCCAAATTTAAAGTGCATTAGAAAGGCCCATTTTTGTAGAAATCATAGGTTCAAATAAGTATTTGACTCAACCACATGAAGAAACATTTTGCCCAAAGGTAAAATTAGAAACAATATTTCTACTCATTTTCTATGTCCTTATGAAATTTTCATTGTGAGTTACATTTAAAATGTAACTGAGCTTTGTGTTCTTTAATTCTAGAGATAAAAAAATGCAAGAGGCAGAAAAATACAGCTGACTTTGGCAATAAAAAGATGCAAACCTCAAAGGTACAAACCAACTCTAGCAAAGATTGAGGGGTTAATCATCATTTCTAAGGCTCTAGGAAGTAGTTTACAAGCAAACAAGTTTTGCCTTTCTCTCTTTGAACTAGAATCTCTTACAGAATTGTGCTAAAGCTTGAAGGTACTTTAAAGATAAATTCTTAATGCAACCTCTCATTTTACATATAACAAAACTAAGGACCATGTTTTTCTAAGGAAGGAAGTTTTTTTAAGTTCTAAAAGTGATAAGTGATAAAGAAGGGCCATGAACTTGGGTCAAATGCTTTTTTTCATATACCAGAGCTGCTGCTAAATGCTTCATGTTTAAATATATCAGCAATGTTTATCTCTCATGAAATAAAAGGTATTAATGGATCTAACGCAGTGAACTCCTCATTTTTCTGGGTGCCAAGTGCCTACTCAATAGCAGGAGATAAAGCAAAAGGATATGTGTTAGGGGGTGAGGGGAGGAGAGGGATAAAGGCCATAATACATTGCAATCCTGTGGGAAAATCAAAAGGCCAGATGAAGAGCTCAATTAAGTGCTGGCAGAATCACCTTTGGCTTTAATAATTCACACTACTTTGGAAGAATGATGTACTAAAAAGGCCATATAGTATTGAAAAAAGAACAAGTGGCCTAAGTTTCTTCATTATCCATAAAATCTACAAAATAGGTTATATTCCCAATCTAAGAATTAAATGAGGTGAATTTTGTAGAATGTCTAGCACAGTAGGCATTTATTCATTAAAGCTTACTTCCTTTCCCCTTTCCTTTCTTCTCTGGGGTCTCAGTAGTCCCACATTTCGGAATGGCATAGGGTAGGAAGAATACCAGGCAAAAGTTTGGTTTTAGCCTGGTGACTCTAATGATTAGTGATCACTACTGTAAAGAAAATAAAATATATGCAAAAATGTTACCTATACTTTGCTGACCAGAGTCTATGATATATTTTTAAAATCTCCTTTTAAATTATAGAAGTTAACATTTAATGATTTTTATATGCCAGGCACTATTCTAAGCACTTTACATGTTTAACTTATTTAACTCCATGAAGTGTGTACTATTATTATCTCCTTTTTAAATATGTGGAAATTGAGGCATAGAAGAGTTAACTCACTTTACCAAAATCCCTAGCTCTTAAGTAGTAGTCAAGATTCAAACCCAGTCAATCTGGCTTCAAAGGCTGGTCTCTTTGCTATGGCTGTTCTTATAGCTGCTTTTCTTAAAATGAGAGAAAAATTTAAAAAAAAAAAAACATCATATACCCCAGTACCTATGTTCTAACGACTACAACAGATTTTACCCGATATCTTAAATTCTAGCTCAAACCTACCTAGAACATAAATCTGCCAAAGCAACAAAAGTAGAATAGAATAGGCCCTAGAAAGGCATCTAAAAACTACTAGAAATAAGAGATTAGTTCCAGCAAGGTCACAAGAAACAAGAGCAACACACAAAACTCAATCACATTTGTATACACTAAAAGGAACATTTAGAAATCAAAATTAAAAACAAAATATCATTTACAATCACACAAAATAAAATGATAAATATACATTTAACAGAAAAGTCACAGTATCTGTATCCTGGAAATTACAAAACAGTGAAAAAAAAAAATCAAAGACCTCAAGAAATGGAGAGACATACTATATACTATGTTCATGGATTAGAAGGTTTGACAGAGTAACATGTCAATTCTCCCCAAATTAATCACATAATTAAATTAAGGCATTAAACTATCAAACATTTAGAAAAAAGACACAGGAGAAAATCTTCAGAATATGTGGCTAGGCAAGGAATTCTTATACTTGACAACAAAAGCAAGATCCATAAAAGGAAAAATAGGTAAATTGTATGTCAGCTGGGCGTGGTGGCTCACGTCTGTAATCCAAGCACTTTGGAGGCCAAGGCGGGCAGATCACCTGAGGTCGGGAGTTCAAGACCAGCCTGACCAACATGGTAAAACCCCGTCTTAAAAAAAAAAAAAAAATTGGATGTCATCAAATTTTTTTTTAAATTTTAGACTTTGAAAGCCTATATGAAAAGAATAAAAAGACACATGAAGAGAAAATATTTGCAGAGAATATATCTTACAAAAAAAACTGAATGGTACGTAGAATACATGAAAAACTCTTTAAAGTTCAACAATAAAATTAAGCTAATTAGAAAATGGGAAAAAGACACAGGCACTTCACCAAAAAGGATATAATATGGTAAATAAGCATACGAAAAGATGTTCAACATTAGTAGCTGTGATAACTAATTTTACATATCAATTTGACTGGGCCATCAGCATACAATATATGGTGCTATTTTTCCCATAGCCAGAATTCATGGGTCTAGGAATTAAGTAGTAAAAGCAGGAGTGTCACCACCCACTATTATTTAGTTGACCCACTAGCAAAATTTTTGTGTCCTTTTCCCATAACCTTCTGCTCTGCTGGCCTAGAGGTCTTAGTTCCAAAAGAAGGAATGCTTCCACCAGGAGATGCAACAGTAATTCTATTAAACTGGAAGTTAAGACTACTGCCCAGCCAACCACTTTAAGCAAGTATCCAATGTCTCTGAGTCAACACGCAAAGAAGGCAGTTACCATATTGATTGACACTGACTACTGAGAGGAAATGGGACTGTCACTCCACAATAGAGATAAGAAAGAGAAAGTTTGAAACACAAGGGATCCTTTATAGCATCTCTTAGTATTACCATGCCCTGTGATTAAGGTCAATGGAAAATTACAACAATCCAATCCAGGCAGAACTACTAATGGCCTAGACATTTCAGGAATGAAGGTTTTGGTCACTTTACCTAACTTCACTATTCTGAGTGGTAAATGAGGGTAGTTATAAATACCAACTACAACCATGTGACCAGTTATAGAACTGAGTACTATAATTGTTATGAACTATTCTTCCTTATTTTGTAACGATGTGTCTGTATGTATATAAAAATTTCTGGCCGGGCGCGGTGGCTCAAGCCTGTAATCCCAGCACTTTGGGAGGCCGAGGCGGGTGGATCACGAGGTCAAGAGATCGA
>NW_016108071.1:322522-327629 GCF_001604975.1 Cebus imitator | reverse complement strand
AAAAAAAAATTTCTTTGCTTTCCTCTATCATGTAATATAAGATGTACTAACTTATATTTAATGTTAATAAAATATTATATAACAAATATGAACTGATGTTAATTTTACCTCATATTTACTTTTTTAGCGTGCAAACTTTTTTTAAAAATCGTTATTATTATGCTTTAAGTTCTGGGGTACATGTGCAGAATGTGCAGGTTTGTTACATAGGTATACATGTGCCATGGTGGTTTGCTGCATCCATTACACTGTCATCTACATTAGGTATTTCTCCTAATGCTATCTCTCCCCTAGTCCCCCACCCCTCCACTATCCCTTCCCAAATCATCATATTTACCTTACAAGCTACAGAGAAATGTAAACACCACTCAAGGACTTTCTTTCCTTTCCTGGGGAAGAGGTCTAATGTATTTCAGTTGTATGCAAACAGGTATAACATGGTAAGTGAAATTATGACCTTCTTATTGTCTTTATTTGGGGGATTAAGTATGATTTAAAGAAATGTAAGGGAGGGGTGGGGAAATTAAAATAATAATAATAATAATAATTTTTTTAAAAAAAGGAAATGTGAATAGTTGCCAAGTTGACAAAGGATGAATTTGTGATAGTTTTATGTGTCAACTAGACTGGGTCACAGGACACCCAGACATTTGGCTTTTAAATATTATTCTGGGTGTCTGGATGTGATTATCATTTGAATTGGTATACTGAGTAAAGCAGATTGCCCTCCCCAATGAATGAGGTGGCCTTCATTCAATGCCTTAGAGGTCTGAATGGAACAAAAAGGCAGGATAAGGGAGGATTCCCTCTCTCTATTTTCAAGCTGAGACATCTGTCTCTTCTGTACTTGGACTGAAACTTACACCATCAGATTTCCTGGTTCTCAGGCTTTTGGACTTGGACAGGATCTTATACCACCAGCCCTCCTGGGTCTTCATCTTGCAGATGGAAGATTATGGGACTTCTCAGCCTCCATAATCACATAAACTAGAATTCCTTATAATAAATGTATCTATCAATCCTACTGATTCTGTTTCTCTGAAGAATCCTGACTATATAGGACCCAGCAAGGAAATACAAATCAAAACCATAATGTGGTATTTCCTTACACATGCACAAGAAAAGCTAAAATAAAAAACTTTGACAACACCAAATGCTGACAAGGATGTAGAGAAACTAGATCACTCATGCATTGCTAGTGGGAACATAAAATGCTACAGTCACTCTTAAAACACAAAACATTCGATTACCATATGATCCCCAATTACAAACTTGGACATTTATCTCAGAAAAATGAAAGTTTGTATTCATAAATAACCCTTACATAAATGTTCACAGCAGTTTTATTTGTAATAGCTAAAAGCTGGAATCATCCCAGATGTCCTTCAATTGGTGAATGGCCAAATTGTGGGATATCCGTATCATGGAATATCACTCAACAATAAAAATAAATGAATACTGACACATGCAACAAATAGGATGAATAGCCAAGAAATTATGCTGGACGAAAGAAATTTACATAGCATATGATTCTATTGATAGAACGTTTTTGAAATGATGGAACTATAGAAATGTAATACAGATAAGTGACTGACATGATGGGGTGGGGAGGTCAGGCAGGAGGGAAGCACATGTGGTTTTTAAAAGGACAACATGATGAATCCTTGTGGATATAAAATTTCTTCATCTTGACTATGGTAGTAGATACACAAGTACTAAAACTGTACAGAACTTAGCATGCAACATAGGTACATACATAAATGAGTACAAGTAAAACTGAGGACATCTGACATGACCATAGGCAATTTCCTGAGTCTTAAACCAAGCATCTCCCAGTATACCATCCCAGCACCTTTGTTGCTGATATTCCTTCAGCCTTATGCCCACCTCTGACATTTCAACCTGTCAATATCTTTCTTATTCTTGGAGGCAGACTAAAATTGCATCTTTTTTCATGAAATCTTTCTCAATCACGTCAGTTAAATGTGAACTCTCCTGTTTCCGTTCTGGCCCTTACTATGCTATATCTTATACTAGTCACATATTTCTGATTTAAGATTTTAAGCATTTAAGAATAAGGATTAATGTGTAACTTATCAGCACTAAGCTAGCTCAGTCCCTTGTAAAGGCACTCAGGTATTTTAATTAATCTTGTCCCACCCTTCCCAAAATATTCAACCATAATTCCTACTCCTCCAGGGCATAAATTCTCCACTTGAAATCAGGTGAGTCTCCTCCTCTGTCCTATGCAGGTATCTTTCACCTGGAATGTTCCATTTCCCAAGTTACAATGAATCTTTCAAAGTTATCTCAAAAGTCATTTATTCCTTGAAGTCTTCCCATGTTTTTCTTAATCCATTTTCGTCTCTCCTTCTAGTAATGCCCATTACACTTTGTACTTCCCTTAAATCACTTAGTCTAAGTTCTGTACTACAATCACATTCTGGCATCTGCCTAATCTTTTCCTAAAAGTAAATTCCTTGACAGCAACAACTGCCCTAAACACTTTGGAAAATGCTTTACAAATATTTGGCGTTCATGTATTTGCTGAATCGAATAAAACTTATTTCCAGAAAGTTAATATTGATTATCATTCAACATTGATAATCACCACTGATAAATATAAATTTCATAGAATAAGTTTTATAGGGAATGTTAATCAACTCTACAATTCTCTTCTGACTTACAAGATACCATTTCTGATTCCCCCTGCCTCTCTCTATCTTGCCTTCTTCGTTTCTCATATATATATTTTTTCTATTCTGTCCAACCTTTATTGAAATGCTGATGGTTCCTTCAGATTTTATTTTATTTTTATTTTTTGAGACAGGGCCTTGCTTTGTCACCCAGGCTGCAGTGCAATGGCACGATGTCGGCTCACTGCAGCCTCAACATATTGGGCTCAAGAGATCTCACCTCAGCCTCCCGAGTAGCTGGGACTACAGTTGTGTGCCACCATGCCCAGCTAATTCTCTTATTTTTGTGTAGAGATGGTGTCTCCCCATGTTACCCAGGCTGCTCTTAAACTCCTAAGCTCAAGCGATCCTTCCACATTGGCCACTCAAAGTACTGGGATTACAGATGTAAGCTACCATGCCCGGTTTAGTTTCCTTCAGATTCTACCCAGGTCTCTCATGTCCATCCTCACACAGTCCCTAAGTGATCTTACCTACCCACGTACGAATTACTGCCAAATCTTTATCTTTAAACTTTACTTTTCACCTTAGCTCCAGGCCTACATTTTCAACTACCTAATGGACAACCATCCTGTCTTACCTGGGTGTATCATAAATAAAAATTTCCCAAATAAAGTTCATTAGCCTTCAATTACAAGTTTTCTATAATCTCCCTTTCGTCAACTTTGGGACTAACAGATTATTTTTTACTCTTCCACTTTTATGTCCTGTATCTAACCAAACGGTATGATTAATCCCATCTCCAAAATCTTGCTTGACTCAACCCAATTGTATCTCCATTTCTATCATTACCATCTCCACATTCATTTTCTGTCTTTATCTATAGTAACAATCTCTTCTCTGGTTCCCCTACCTGCCTCCTTCAGTTTTTCTCTTCTCCAGTTTATCCTATACTCTATTTCCTGTGTTACCTTTTCAAAATAAAATTCTGAGCATATGATTTTCCTATTCAAAAACATGCAATGATCCCTCAATACCTATAGGATAAAACCTAAACTCATTATTTGTGTAGAGCAGGGGTTGACAAACTAAGGTCCATGGACCGGATGTAACCCACCATATTTTTGTACATGCAATTTTATTGGAAAACCGACATGCTCGTTCACATACATGTTATCTATGGCTGTTTTCACAGGAACAGAATTGAGTAGTTGCAACAGAGACCAAATGTTCCAGAAGGCCAAAAACATTTATCATCTGGCCCTTTACACAAAAAGTTTGCAGACTCCTGGCATGGAGGATAGAATAATTGGGCCCCTACCTCCCTTTCCAGTCTCAACTCCCATCACAAACTCTTGACCTTTACTATGTCAAAAAGGCCATTCTATTCTTAATAAAACCACCACTTATTTTTCAAAGGGCTTTACTTGATACAATTGGGGCCCAGAGTATACTGAATAAAATGATGGCTTTTTACCAATTCCTACCATATTATCTCATGTCTTATTTAAAACACATACAAATCTATGATTCTAAACAGAAATCAGAGACTGGAAACTACTTGGGAAAGTGACAGCAAATATATGTATTATAAAAATCGCAGAGCACTTAAAATAGCTGACAAGAGGTTCTATCATGGCAACTAAAAAACACTTATTATTTACTTCACCAAGGTACTTTTGTGCAAAGAGCACTAGATTTGAAGTCAAAGCACTTAGGTCTAATACTTAAGTTTGGATATTAGAGTCCCAGTATAGTTGCATATGAATTACATAGTCTTTTCATCAAGGTAACAAACATTGAGTTTTTAATCTGAGTCATTACCATTACCAATATTATCAGCATCTGTAATCCAACAGCATAATTACAAATTGTATTTTTGTAACATTTTAAAGCTTATAAAGTATTCACAGATATCTCATTTGAGTTCACAGTAATCTTGTGAGATTTGAAGGCAAGTTTCTTCACTTTGTAAATAAGGAAATTAAGGCCCAAAGAAACTAAGTGTATTGCCTACCATCACAGAGTAAAAAAATAGCATAGGCTCAACCTAGTTCTTCTGATTCGAGTTTAACAGTCTTCCCACTTTTTAATGTTGTCTATTTAATGACATTTTACAAAATGTAATCTGCTGTGAGCCTACAATAGCAAATAACTTTACCAGCAAAAATTCTACATAATATCCCTTTATCTTACCTCCAGCTGCAAGACACGACCATCAGCAAAGGCTCTGGCTTCGACTAAATTGGGTCCCACTGAAAAGCTCATCAAGATCCAAAGAGTATTCCAAGATGACCATATCAGAGTTGTTAGACCACTAGCTAGTCCAGTCATTATTTACATTAGAAAAAAAATCTGTTTGTACTACAACTATAACACAGGCATGAAACTTCGAACTGGTGTCAGAAAAACGTTTCTAGGCCGGGCGCGGTGGCTCAAGCCTGTAATCCCAGCACTTTGGGAGGCCGAGG
>NW_016108071.1:319674-322243 GCF_001604975.1 Cebus imitator | reverse complement strand
ATTCAGGAAAGTCCTTAAATAAAAGTAGTAACAAATTGTTATATGTTGATCATTGCTTTAAAAATATTTATAAAACTACATGTTAAAACAGTCAAAATCTATCTGGGACTGAAAGAGTAAATATGAGCTAGGACTGAAAAAAGAAAAAACCCTGCAATTAATCAGGCTTGGGGGGACAGACATAGATAAAACCACCAGCAAAATTAACAGGAAACAGTTTTTCCCAAGGTCATGCAGCAGTTGTAAAATATCATGAAGACTCCCTCTCGAGTGATTACTGCTTTCTTACCAACAATGTCCCCAGACCCACTTTGCTATTTTCACTTTTTACCAGAGGGGGATATCCAGTTCCTAAACTGTCCTTGCTTCATGACGGTACCTGATCCCTAGTTAATCCCCACTTGTTCCTATTTGCCTCAGTAACAGTCACCAATCTAGAACTGATCCTGGCTTCCATCAGACCCTCCTCAGCATCCTTTAATGTAAACCAAACTTCACAAAAAATACTTGCCTCATCCCTCTTATCCAGAGGCCTGTCATTGGGAGTTTACTCCCTCACTATACATCAATACATCTAATTTTCTCAGACTACAGGCTAATTCTTAGTGGTCCTTGGTTGATTATGGTTAAACAAGAAAATGTATTTTGAATTATCCTACAGATTCAGCAGTTTCTTATCAACAAAAGCCCTCTTAAGACACCCCGCTAAAAAACCTCCAGAGCCTAAACCAAAAAAATCACTAACCACAATAGACTTTTACTGCCAAGAAAGGTGAGTAACTCACTGAATTCTGTTTATTGTAACAGGAAATATTCTGGTCAATAATGCTAAAAGATATAGGACTTAACCAAAGCCAGGTAACTACCATATCTGCTGGGACAGAGACTTCATCATCAAATTGGCACCGAGCTCCAGATAAAACCAGAAGGGTATAAATTGGTGATACTATCCGATCTTTTTTTTTGAGACAGGGTCTCGCTCTGTTGCCTTGACTGTAGGGCAATGGCATGAACACGGCTCACTGCAGCCTCAACCTCCTGGGCTCAAGTGATCCTGCTGCCTCAGGTTCCTGAGTAGCTGGGACTATAGGCACATACCACCACACCTGGCTAATTTTTTATTTTTTAATTTTTGTAGAGATGTTGGGGGGGGTCCTCACCATGCTGCCCAAGCTAGTCTCGAATTCGTAAACTCAAGTGATCCTCCCGCATTGGCCTCTCAAACTGTTGGGATTACAGGAACAAGCCACCATGCCCAGCCTCTGATTTTTATTAATACAAATGAATCACGTAACTCTTGGGCAATTTTATCTGCCACCTGCATGCATTAAAGTTATACATAGTGTATATGAAATCCTTATGTAACTTTCTAATTTTTTAATTGTTTATTTTTTGGTTAGAGATGGGATCTCTCTGTTGCCCAGGCTGGTCTTAAATTCCTGGGCTAAATTGACCCACCATCCTAGGGCTCCCAAAGTGCTAGAAGACATTAAAACTTAAAAATTAGGCTGAATCGTCAGCCTAATTTTTAAATTTAAATGTAAATTATATGAAAATAGATCGTTTCCAATTTTTCAATAAATGGGATTGAAAGCAAAACCAAATTATTTTGGCCATAGGTCAAGCTAACTTCACAAACAGAAGCCATATTTCATTTATTCAAGGTAAAAAATAAGATTCTATTGTGTTTTAAGCTTTAAAAAACAAAAAGTGTCTTGTTACCAATAAGTCGTTGGAAAACAGGAAATCTAGCTATTTGAAAGAACAATAATCTCAATCCAAATTTACTAGGCCAGCCTGATGGAGGATAGAACAAAAACATTAATACCAAAATAATGTTCAAATATGATGCTTTCAGGATTAAGAAAATCCTGTAAACCAACTTCAAAACAAAGTTTTAAACTTCTAAGAAACAGTAGCTGTACCATCTACCTCAATTTTAAGTCAGGAATACGGAGGTGCAGTTGGGGATAAAGCAAGGAGAGGAGTGCTTTCAGCAAAAGCTTAAGACTGAATCAAAAACAGTACAAGGCTCAGCCAATAACTTCTGACCAAATAGAGTCTTAAAGTTGTACAGACGGGCAGAAAGGACTACTGTTCATGGATCAGGCTTCTTGTACCATGCCTATCATGATCAATATCTTCATCTTCAAATACAAAGAATTTTTCATAAAACAAGCTGTACATAATTAAGCAGAGCTAAAATAACCTTGGATTTGCATTTTCTCTTTTACAAATAAATAACCTGGTCAACATTAGTTTTACTTTTTAAAAATTTGGCCAGGTACAGTGGCTCACGCCCATAATGCCAGCACTTTGGGAGGCCAAGGCGGGTGGATCATTTGAGGTCTGAAGTTTGAGACCAGCCTGACTAACATGGTGAAACCCTATCTCTACTAAATATACAAAAATTAGCCGGGCTTGCTGGTGCACACCTGTAATCCCAGCTACTTGGGAAGCTGAGGCATGAGAATTTCTTAAAAGCCGGGCGCGGTGGCTCACGCCTGTAATCCCAGCACTTTGGGAGGCCGAGGCGGGTGGATCACGAGGTCAAGAGATCGAGACCATC
>NW_016108071.1:315650-319109 GCF_001604975.1 Cebus imitator | reverse complement strand
AAGAAAAAAAGATAGAATGTATGCCACCCTCTTGATTGGTCAAAATGTAGTAAGCATATTAGTTTCTATTAAGTAGAGAGGACAATAACAGACTAAGAAAATACTGTCAATAATACTGGAAAGTGGCCAGGTGCAATGGTTCAGGCCTGTAATCTCAGCAATTTGGGGAGCAAAGGCAGGCAAATCTCTTGAGGCCAGAAGCTCGAGAGCAGTCCGGGCAACATGGCAAAACCCCGTAACTACAAAAAATACAAAAAATTAGCGAGGTATGGCGGTGCATGCCTGTAGTCCCAGCTAGTTTTCTGTGAAGCTTCGTTGAGAGTTTCCCAAAAAAGCTCCCACAACGAAACAGATTAATATAGACTAAAATCGTGAAAGAAGCAACAAAAGATACAATAATGAATATGAATAAAATGTGATAATTCTAGTAAAATTACAAAAGTATAGAACTACTTCTTTCATGGATTTGATACTACAGATCAAATTATGTCTCTAAAACCTTAACTAACAATAGTAAAAGTATACAGTCTTCAAAATTGATGCCAATCACATCTCATAACACCAATCCACAGTCCAACTTAAATAACACTAATAAGTTCTACAGGCTATTGATATTCATGGCCGTTGAATATCTTTTTGCTAGGGTAATGTTAGGTGAAATATGGCAAAGAAACATTATTTCCAATTCCTTTCAGGCTTTCTGCAAAGTTTACTTATATAATTTGTAATAATAAACACCCCAAAAGTTTATTTTTTTAAATCCTCTTCTAAACTTTTTACCTTGATTTGGTTAATATACACAGAAGTTTTAGACTGCCTTTTCCTCCAACTAAACAAACCTGTCACCGTTTTACCACTTCTCTTTGTGAAGCATAAAGTTCTATTTCTATAAAGTGCTGAGTTAAACATATAGAACAAATATCAAAAGATTATTTTAGAATACTTTGGTATATATTGAAAGGAAAATCTAAAGAAGGAATAATATTGAGGAAAGAAAAAACATGTTCATACTAGGATTAAACAGAGAAAATACTTTTTTCATTATCTTTTATATAATAATATAAGCCCTCATATAATAACATGTTTTAAATAAAGATACTAAAATTATTAATCCTAATATTACAATACTGACTTCAGAAATGGATATAAGGGGCTAGAAACACATATGAGCTATATAAAACCATAAACACATCTTAAAAGGATACTTCAGTGTCCATGTGGCAACAATCATAGCACTTCCACCTATTTAATATTTAGTGAGCATTTATGTGGAAAATGCAAAAGACTGAGTTTATATTCCAGTTTAATTACTTGCAGGCATGAAAGAATCACTTGCTCTTCTCCAGGTACATAAAAAAACTAATGGCTCCAGAAGCAACTCATTTCGTGTACATTTATAAGAGTGCAAAGAGGAGGAAGGTGGTAAGTAGCGGGAGGCAGACCACAAAAAGCAAAACCTAGCAAAAGTATGATACATAGGCAAGATATAGGAACTACATAAAATTAGAGAGGGTGACAAATATTCCTGGCAGAAACCCAGTCACCTCAGCCAGATAAAGTTTAAATTAGACTACTTTCTTTCCATTTACATTTACATATTAACAAGAGATAGATTCACCTCCAAGTGAATTCTGACATAAAGTGTGACGTATAACCATACAATGGCCATTAAGTCAAGAATCAATCAATGCTAAATGAAAGCTTAGAACAACATGTAAATATCAATTTGGCTTTAGAATTAATGCAAGGGTCCTGAGCTGTATGCAGTGTAAATTACAGGCTTATTATGTAAATTACAGGATATTCCTATATGTCAATTGTACTAAAGATAAAAAAAGAAAGAAAAAAGTTTAAAAATACAGTTTTATTGTATACGCCTCAGAATTTCTTTGAGTGGTATTAAGTGTTAATACTATTTTAAACTTAGCTAAATTTTCTTTTGTTTTCTTTCATTTATTTATTTTATTTTATTTTTTTAATAGAGACAGGGTTTCACCATGTTGGTCAGGCTAGTCTTGAACTCCTGACTTCAGGCAATCCGCCCACCTCGGCCTCCCAAAGTGCTGGAATTACAGGCGTGAGCCACCGCTCCCAGCCCCATTTTCTTCTTCTGATTTAATTTTGGTACAATATAAAACCAATTTGATTAGTCAGGCACACAGCTAATGAAATGGCATGACTGGCACTTTAGACCTATAATAATTTAAATATCACAGATATTTTTGCTCTTGCCATAGAGAGATTTAGAAATTCACCCTTGGTAAATGTAAGTACACCTGTATTTTAAATTGTTATAGCAGTTAGTGTAGAGAATAGAATCTGAGAATTAACTCTCAAATTCCTTCCTTATGCTCCCTTACCTTCATTTCATTAAATTACTAAATAACTTTGTTGATTAACTATACAAATGACGGGAACATTTGAATAAATACTCCAACTCCAACTAAACAAACCTGACACTGTTTTACCACTTCTCTTTGTGAAGCATAAAGTTCTATTTCTATAAAGTACTGAGTTAGATAACGTCAGAAGTTTATTGGTTTTGGCCAAAGTCTGTTGTAAAACTTTCATACAAAAGAACTGGCTCAATTCGATCTTTAAAGTGAGTCACTAAAATCAAAATATGAACAGATAAAAGTAGTTTCTCAGGATAAAAATAGGAAACTTAAAAATCAGGCTGGGCACAGTGGTTCACACCTATAATCCCAGCACTTTTGGGAGGCCAAGGCAGGCAGATCACCTGAGGTCTGCAGACCAGCCTGGCCAACATGGCAGAACCCCGTCTCTACTAAAAATACAAAAAAGTTAGCCAGGCATGGTGGCGGGTGCCTGTAATCCCAGTTACTTGGGAGGCTGAGACAGGAGAATCACTTGAATCACTCCCTGCCCGGGAAGTAGGGGCTGCAGTGGGCCGAGATGGCCCCACTGCACTCCAACCTGAGAGACAGAGCAAGACTCTATTTCAAAAAAAAGAAAAAAGAAAATTAAATTTGTAAAATAAGAAAATTAATTATCAAATTATGCACCTATCCAAAGTAGCTTTCCCATTCCCATATTATTCCAGATCTACACTACCCAGTATAGTGGTCACGAGACACATACGGTTGCTAAATGTAAAAACTACTTAAAATTAAATATTTAATTCCTTAGTTGCAATAATATCCAGTGTCACAGAAGGTTCTTTGGGTAGCACTGGTTTACATAAAACACCAGTTAAAATATGCCCCCCAAAATTACTGATGCAATTCCAAACATAATGGGCAGAATAAAGACGGATATGTCCATTTATGATACAAATTCTATGCATAATAGGAAGAGAAGGGAACATCCTCAAACTGAGAAAAGGCATCATAACTAATGGTGAAAGATTATCTGCTTTCACCCTATGATCAGGAACAAGGCGAGCCTATATACTCTCACCACTTTAATTTGCCATATATATATATATATATATATATA
>NW_016108071.1:309506-315354 GCF_001604975.1 Cebus imitator | reverse complement strand
TTCTCCTGCCAAAGCCTCCTGAGTAGCTGGAATTACAGGCACGTGCCACCATGCCCCAACTAATTTTTGTAGTTTTAGTAGAGATGGGATTTCACCAAGTGGGTCAGGTCAGTCTCTAACTCCTGACCTAGTGATACAACCACCTCAGCCTCCCAAAGTGCTGGGATTACAGATGTGAGCCACCACGCCCGGCCAATTTTTGTATTTTTAGTAGAGACGGGGTTTCACTGTGTTAGCCAACCTGGTCTTGAACTCCTGACCTCAAAAGATATGCCTGTCTTGGCCTCCCAAAGTGTGGGTAACCCCCTACATAGGCACCAAGGAAGGAGAGCTAAGCAGAACCCTGGTACAATTAAGGCCTGAAGAATATCTCAGTTTAGAGTGTTACTACTCAGTTATTTCCCTTTATATAATCCTCTATATATAATCATATAATAGTTCATAGTATGAGTGCCTAAAGAATATATCCCTACACACATATATATATATATATACACATATATATCTTAGTTCATAATCGGAGGAATGCCTAGAGTAGACACAGCACAGAGTATGAATTAAGAAATAAGCAGCTTATAATCGGAGGAATGCCTAGAGCAGACACAGAGCAGAGCATGATTTAAGGGAAAGACAGTTATACCAGGACAAGAATCGATGGCCCAGGCGGCAGCGTTCAGTATTGTAAAGATACCCGCTGTATGGCAGGCTTGGGGCAAGAGCCACTCCTTCTGAGAAAGGAGTTGTAGGACCTTGCTCCAGTTCTTGTGGAAGGCTGCCCTCAGACTGGCAATCGCACCTTGGTGACTGTGAACTTTATCAGCTCTTGTTACTGTGCTGCTCGAAAAGCATCTTCCCACAGAACTCATTGGAAGCTGCCAACAGGTGGCAGTAACCTTGACAGCTCTGTCACTACTGTGTGACTTAAAGCATCCCCCCATAAATCTTCCTAGAAGCAGTTTGCCCATAGAAAGAAGGTATTGCACACTGCACCCTCTTCACTGTGCACGACCCATCTTCAAGCCTCGGTGACCTAATGGGGGTGGACCCCTTACTGTACACGGCCCTTGCCTCAATGACCTAATGGGAATGGACCCCTTGATTTATTGCGCACTGTCCACCTCCTAGCCTAGGTGACCTAACGGGGTTGGACCTCTTGTTTTATTGCTCACAGACCTATCACTGTCCTTAAAGATGATTTCACTCACTGCCCTGTCCCCTAACCTATACACAATAAATACTCATGCTTCTGGACATTCGGGGCCTCGCCTGACTCCACTCACAGGTGGTGTGGCCCCTTGAGCCCAGCTGCGTTTTCCTTGCACTTCTGTGTCCTGTCTCTTTATTTCTCGAATCCTGCACCTCAGCACAGCATAAGGGACACCCCACGACCCTGTGGGGCCTTCACCCCTACAAACCTGGTCTTGAACTACTGACCTCAAAAGATCTGCCTGTCTTGGCCTCCCAAAGTGCTGGAATTACAGGTGTAAGCCACCGTGCCTGGCCTAATTTACCATTGTAGTAGAGGCACTAGGAGTTCAATAATGTAAGAAAAAGAAATAGAAGGCACACAAAATCAGAAAGGAAATAGTAAACCTGTCTTTATTTGAAGACAACAGGATTATCTATGTAAAGAATCCCAAAAAATCTCAAGAAAAAAAAGTCATTAAATCTGGTAAGTAAATTTACAGAGATCAAAATACAGAAAAACAAAACAAAACAAAAACAAAGGAAAAAAAACCCATCTCCATCTACTAGCAACAAACAACTGGAAATCAAAAAATACAATTTAAAACAGTATAAAAACCATAAAATACTTAGGGAAAATATTCACAATAGATGTGTTAAAACCTGAACACTGAAAACTACAAAATGCTGCTATGAGAAATTAAATATCTAAATAAATAGAAAGATATACTACGTTCCTGGATTAGAAGGTTCAATGTTGTCAAGATGTCAGTTCTTCTACAATGTACCTATAGATTCAGTGCAATCCCAAACAAAAACCCAGTATCTTCTTTTTGAAGAAATTCAGAAGCTGATTTTAAATTTTATGTGGAAATGCTAAGGAACAGAAAAGCCAAAACAATTTTTTGAAAATGAGAGCAAAGTTGGAAGACTCAGATAGCAGAGAGTCCACAAAGACTTATACATATATGGTCAAATGATTTTCGACAAATGTGCCACAACAATCCAGTAGTGCAAAAGATGGCCTTTTCAACCAATGATACTGGAATTAGACATCCATATGCAAAAAGAAAAAAAAGGAATTCAATCTAAACTACACACCTGATATAAAAATTAATTCAAAATGATCAAAAATCGAAATATACAACAAAATTATAAAACTTCTAGAATATGAGAGAAAATCTTTGTGACCATGAGTTAGGCAAAAATTTCTTAGAACACAAAAAGAACAATTTTAAAGACAAAACTAATAAATTAGACTTCAGCAAAAATTTCTGTTCTTTGAAAGACACTGTTAATAAAATAGGGCCAGGAACAGTGGCTTACACCTGTGATCCCAGCACTTTGGGAGGCCGAAGAGGGTGGACTGCTTCAGCTCAGGAGATCTAGATCAGCCTGGGCAATAAAGCTGGACCCCCATCTCAATTAAAAAAGAGAGGAGAAGGGAGGGGAAGGGAGGAGAAGGGAGGGAAGGGGAGGAGGGAGGAGGAGGGAAAGGGAAGGGGAAGGGGAGAGGAGTGAAGAGGAGGGGGAGGGGACGGAGGGTAGACAGGAGGGGAGAGGAGGGAAGGGGAAGGGGAGGGGAGAGGGGAGGGGGAGTATATGCAAAATATACACTTTGTATATTTGCAAAATACAAAGGATTTCTACCCAAAATATATAAAGAACTCTCTCAAAACTCAATAATTAAAAAAAATCCAAACAACTCAATTTAAAAAATGGGTGAATACTTCACCAAAGATGTATAGACTGGCAAATATGCACATGAAAAGGTATCAACTGACAGTATCAGAAGCTGGTGAGAATGTGGGACAACTAGAAATCTCAGATATTGCTGGTGGGAGTACAAAATGTAATAGCTACTTCCACAACAGTTTGGCAGTTTCTTATAAAGTTAAACCTGTACTTAACATATGACCCAAACTGCACTACCTAGGTATTTATTTACCCAAAAGAAATGAAGAAAGATGTTAATGCAAAGACTTTTACACGAATATTTATAATAGCTTTATCTATAACAGGCAAAATGATTTAACAGATTATGGTAAATTCATAGAATGGACTACTGCTTGGTAATAAAAAGAAATAAACTTCTGACGCATGAAACGATACGCATGAATTTCAAAAGCATTGGTCTATGTGATATCAGACAGACACAAAAGGCTATCTACTACATGATTTAATTTAGAGGACTTTTTTTTTTTTTTTTTTGAGACAGAGTTTAACTCTTGTTGCCCAAGCTGGAGTACAATGGCGTGATCTTGGTTTACTGCAACCTCCGCCTCCAGGTTCTAGCGATTCTCCTGTTTCAGCCCCCCTAGTAGCTGGGATTACAGGCACCTGCCACCACGCCCAGCTAATTTTTTGTGTTTTTAGTAGAGACGGGATTTCACTATGTTGGCCAGGCTGGTCTCGAACTCCTGACCTCAGGCAATCTACCTGCGTCAGCCTCCCTAAGTGCTGGGACTACAGGTGTGAGCCACTGCACGCGGCTTAGACAACATTTTAAACAATGTAAAGTATGGTCACTCACAGAAACATTAGTGGTTTCCAGGGGTTGAACAAGTGATACTGAGGCTGACAGGAATGTTCCATATTTTTTATTGTGGTAGTGGTTACACAAAAATGTATACAATTTGTCAAAACTTACTGAACTGCAAGCTTAAAAAGACAGCCTTTTATGTCAATAATATCCTAAAATAGTTGACTTAAAAAAAAAAAAGTACCATGGCTAATACTCTATTTTGGAGCTTTCTAAGTGTAAATCTGTCATACCAAGAAAATACGGTGACATCTGACCATGAATATGATAAGATAAATAGTCTATTTTTTTTTTCCGAAAAACAGTGTATGTTTTTTATAGTTCTAAGAGTCAACAGAACCAGACAGGCGCAGTGGCTCACGCTAATCCCAGCACTTTGGGAGGCTGAGGCTGGCAGATCACAAAGTCAGGAGTTTGAGACCGGCCTGACCAACATGGTGAAACTCCGTCTCTATTAAAAATTTTAAAAAGGGGGCCAGGCGCGGTGGCTCACGCCTGTAATCCCAGCACTTTGGGAGGCCGAGGCGGGTGGATCACAAGGTCAAGAGATCGAGACCATCCTGGTCAACACGGTGAAACCCCGTCTCTACTAAAAAACTACAAAAAATCAGCTGGGCGTGGTGGTGCATGCCTGTAATCCCAGCTACTCAGGAGGCTGAGGCAGGAGAATTGCCTGAACCCAGGAGGCGGAGGTTGCGGTGAGCCGAGATCGCGCCATTGCACTCCAGCCTGGGTAACAAGAGCGAAACTCCGTCTCAAAAAAAAAAAAAAATTTTTTTTTTTAAAATTAGCTGAGTGTGGTGGCACGCACCTGTAATCCCAGCTACTCAGGAGGATGAGGCAGGAGAACTGCTTGAACCTGGCAGGCAGAGGTTGCAGTGAGACAAGATCACACTATTGCACTCCAAACTGGGCAACAGAGTGAGATTCTGTCTCAAAATAAATAAATAAATAAAGATATACCTTCATGATTAACTTTTGCTTAGATTGGCAAAATATAAAACTGATTGGTTTCAAAGTAGCTATGGAAAACTATGACCCAGGAAGAGAAAACTACCTCAAATCACAAACTGGATTTCATGTCCATCTTGCTGAGTTTTTATCAGGCTTTGAATTCTAAATAACTTAAACTTAATAAGCATCTTGAGTACCAGGTATTACATGAAAACACATCATGATTGAATTGCCTCTATTCTAAAAGCTCCTCCCCAAATTACATGGCAGATTTAAAATGAATTTAAAAGCATAAATGCCAGGGACATGACGATTCCTAAGCAATTACTAAAAGAATAACAAACTGATTCAAATCAGTGTAGAGAGTTTATTTCACAACACAAGCAGAAGTTTGAAAGCATATGGCTTAGTTAAAAGAAAAAAAAAGTGAGAAGAGAAGAAGGGATAAAGAAAGCCTATAAACCTAATACTCTAACGGTTGCTCTTCAGCATTTCACATGTGACCACTGAAGTATAAAGACTACAAAATGTTGACAGCATAGCTAAAAATATTGTATCTTTGAAAATAAATAAATGCATGAATAACAAAAGTTACCTCAATTCAATATATTAATTATGACTAAAGCTTTAAGGGAAAGTGAACACTGGAAAATTCCGGTGGATAAACAAACTACGCTTGAAAGTAAAAAAAAAAAAGTTAGCAATACTGTGTTCAATGAGATTCAACTTTCTCAAGTAACATCCAGGCTATCGAAGAGTACTTTTAGCAATATACTTCAGAGTATCCAATTTCCCTTAATAAGTCCTATGAATGTCTAATCAGTTATTTTGTCTAAATATAATTTAACAATTGTTTCTAGCTTCAATTTACTTAACCTCTGAAAGTAAATGAACTATATAAGCTTATTGTATAAAAAGGGTGGCTCACGCCTATGATCCCATCACTTTGGGAGGCCGAGGCGGGTGGATCACGAGGTCAAGAGATCGAGACCATCCTGGTCAACATGGTGAAACCCCGTCTCTACTAAAAATACAAAAAAATTAGCTGGGCATCGTGGCGCACACCTGTAGTCCCAGCTACTCAGGAGGCTGAGGCAGGAGAACTGCTTGAACCCAGGAGGCGGAGGTTGCGGTGAGAGGAGATCGCGCCATTGCACTCCAGCCTGG
>NW_016108071.1:302984-308237 GCF_001604975.1 Cebus imitator | reverse complement strand
TGTTGACCAGGATGGTCTTGATCTCTTGACCTTGTGATCCACCCGCCTCAGCCTCCCAAAGTGCTGGGATTACAGGCTTGAGCCACCGCGCCCGGCTAGAGTTAATTTTTGTATAAGGAAGGAATCCACTTTCAGTTTTCTGCATATGGCTAGTCAGTTTCCAACACCATTTATTAAATGAACAATGAAAACACATGGGCACAGGGAGGGGAACATCACACACAGGGGTCTGTTGGTGGGTGGGGGGATAGGGAAGGGGTAGCATTAGGAGAAATATCTAATGTAGATGACAGGTTGATGGGTGCAGCAAACCACCATGGCACGTGTATACCTATGTAACAAACCTGCACATTCTGCACATGTACCCCAGAACTTAAAGTATAATAAAAATATAATAAACAATCTGTTTATAACACACGTGTCTATTACTCACCCACATTTGGAGGTTTCACATAATTTACAGGTAGTTCTGGAGGTCTGCCTCTATGTAGAGCCGCAAAAGCAGACCCATTCCATAGTGTACTCTTACAGTCTATATAAAAAGACCAAATGTTAGCTAACAAATAGAGCAGCTTTTTTTGTTAACCATGTCTCAGAAGTAAATGTCTGATTTTAATTTCATTTGTTGGAATACATTTTTAACTGTTAAACCAAAATGAAAATAATAGGCATATATTTGAACATGTTACAAATGAAATTTATAACTGGTAAACACCAACACCTTAACATATCATCTGGATATTTTATTTCTAAGCTAGTCTTGAACTAAAGCTTTTATTATGCACATATTTGAATTTTATGTAAATATGTCACGGATTAATAAGCTTTTAAGTTTACATCAGTTTTTCTTGATTTTTAGGCTTACACATCTACTCATATAAAATTTCATAAGCCAGGATATAACTATAGCCCAAGTATGCCAGGGAAAATTCAGGCATATTGGGTACATGTTCATATTATGAAATACTTGCCAGCTGTGTCATAACAGATAACAGCACTGCATATCAGATGGTAACTGATTATAAATAGCTGTGTCTTTTTCTCTGACTTTCATAAGTCAAAAAATGTAAAGGCATATTAAATACTACTAATAACTTGGCTTTAAAACAAAAAGCCAAAAGCTCTCCTCAAAGCTTCCAAATAAACTCAATTAATAAGTTATAAAATGAGATGCTTAAAATCTGATATCATTACACAACTATTTATCTTGGAGAATTAGGTTAGTTATTTATGTGTTTATGTATTTATTTTTGAGATGGAGTCTCACTCTGTGGCCCAGGCTGGAGTGCGGTGGTGTGATCTCAGCTCACTATAACCTCTCACTCCTGGGTTCAAGCGTTTCTTCTGCCTCAGCCTCAGTAGCAGGAATTAAAGGCGTGCACCACCACACCCAGCTAGTTCTTGTATTTTTAGTAGAGACAGGGTTTCACCATATTGACCGCGCTGGTCTCAAACTACTGACCTCATGATCTGCCCATCTTGGCCTCCCAAAGTGCTGGGATTACAGGAGTGAGCCACCACACCTGGCCAAATTAGGATATTTAAAAATAGTATGCTAATAAAACAAAACATAGAAATAAATGGGCTGCTAGATATTAACTATTTATTACTCCAAG
This sequence comes from Cebus imitator, assembly GCF_001604975.1. Taxonomy (NCBI): domain Eukaryota; kingdom Metazoa; phylum Chordata; class Mammalia; order Primates; family Cebidae; genus Cebus; species Cebus imitator. The sequence goes on along the minus strand of NW_016108071.1, from coordinate 306,621 downwards.
AAGCATCTTTAATGCCTAATTTTACATCTTTAATGCCTAATTTTACATTTTTATGTTTATCAAATACCACTTTATATGTTTGACATATTGAGGTTCCATGTAAAACTTGGGAAAAATCTGTAAAACACTGAAAATCAGCACAGTAGAAAAACTTATTTAACAATTACTGATGGGTTGATATTTTTGTTTAAATATGTTCAAATATAAAAACTGTACATATATAAAACCACAAAACTAAAAAGAAAAAAAAAAACAAAGAGAAAAAAACGGTACATATAATTTTCATTTATGTGTTACAAAATGCACAATATCATTAGGATGATATTATCAAAACTAATAAAGAGTAAGAACATTATAATGAAAGAGTATTTTAAATATTTATACTGTACTAATCAAAGCAGCAATCTTTGAGATCTCTATTCCATGATTACAAAGGTATTTTATATCCGTTACCTCTATATATTCACTTTTACACAACAGGTCTCCTTTTTAGGTCTCTAAAAATTTACATGTACACTAAAAAAAACAAAAACATCGGCAAGATAAGAGAAACCAGAAGATAAGTATTTAGAAAAGCATGGGAACATTTTCTCAACCTAAAAATAAGCTACTCTCCACTCCTTCCTCAGGTATCACAGTTCTAAATTCTGAAAATCTCACCTTTGGCATCCCGTAGCAGAGACTGCCGACCGACACCTAATAATGTCTGTACCCCAGGAACACTCTGAGGGATCTCTTTATCTAGTAAAGGACCAATCCTCTCACAAATTTTAAGGAGGTAGTCTGGAGGAATGTGTGCATTGGCTGCCACCTAAAAAAGTATAAATAAAACACAGGGAAAAACACATTTATTTGGTTTAAAAATATCAATCTATTCCACTACTAAACTGTTCCATTATAGAGTTTTAAAATATGGAATCAGGGCCAGGCGCGGTGGCTCACACCTGTAATCCCAGCACTTTGGGAGGCCAAGGCAGGTGGATCACTTGAGGTCAGGAGTTCAAGACCAGGCTGGCCACCATGGTTAAAAGTTGTCTCTACTAAAAATAAAAAAATTCACCGGGCGTGGTGCTGCGCTCTTATAATACCAGTTACTTGGGAGGCTGAGGCAGGAGAATCACTTGAACCCGGGAGATGGAGATGCAGTGAGCCAAGATTGTGCCACCGCACTCTCGTCTGGGCTACAGGACAAGACACTGAGTCAAAAAAAGAAATAAAATAAAAATAAAAATATATAAAATATGGAATCAAGACCAGGTACAGTAGCTCAAGCAGATAATTGCAGCACTTTTAGAGGCCGAGGCAGACAGATGGCTTGAGCCCAGAAGTTTGAGACTAGGCTGGATAACACAACAAAACCCCATCTCTACAAAAGGCACAAAAAGTAGCTGGATGTGGTGGCTGCGCCTGTAGTCCCAGCTATTCGGGAGACTGAGGTAAGAGGATCACTTGAGCCCAAGAAGCAGAGGTTGCAGTGAGCCAAGACTGCACAACCATACTCCAGCCTGGGCGACAGAGACCTCGACTCAAAAAATAAATGTGTGTGTGTGTGTGTGTGTGTGTGTGTGTCTGTGTGTGTCTGTGTGTGTCTGTGTGTAATCAGAAAAAGAAAATTTTAAATATTGAACACTTGACCAAATTTAAGAGACAGTCAGAAAATAAGCACATTTAAATGATATGACAACATTTACGTGGCATAGAACGCTAATGTATATTCAAATGTCTTGATCAAGTCATTCGCTTAGCTGTTAAACTGAACATGCCAAAATCAAAAAAGCACACAGGTGATGAGTAAACTCTCTATTACTTGATTCATTCAGTAGTGATGACGAATTGATCCAAAATCAGAAGACCTAGATTCTATACAAAGGATAAGAACACAAGGTATTACTTGCACTAAACCCAAAACCAGTAAAGCAAAACTGTTTCTTTCCTATAAAAGTTAACTTGTTTACAAAAGGGTATAAAATTAACGATTTTATAAATACTATGCTTTAAATAAGTCAGCTATGTAGCCAAAATGCCTCAAAAGTTGTTTTTTAAAAAAACAAGTAAAATTCTGTACATTAGATATCATATATAGATAAGAATGAAATCATAAAACAAAAATTGTATTGCATTTTTAATATAAGCTAATGTACACCTCTGAGGTGTTTCAGAAATACCCAATTATTAAAACAATAAACAGAAAACCAGAATATTAAAAATCTTTAGATGAAGTGAACATCTACGTTCTCATCTGGAAATAGGTCGGAAAATCTTCTTCTGGCTACAATGTCAAGTTTTATAAGCGCCACAAATATATATATATATATGTATATGCCATTAAATAGGACACACATCAGTAGTATTACCACCAGGTCAATCAATAACAACAACAGGCTCAGCAAGGTGACTCATGCCTATAATCCCAACACTTTGGAAGGCAAAGGTAGGAGGATAACTTGAACCCTGCAGTTCGAGATCAGCCTGGGCAACATAGTGAGATCTCATCCCTACAAAACAATTTTAAAAATACGGCTCTGAGTAAAAACAAGTGAAAAAAAAAGTACGAAAAATAAAAAATGAGCTGGCCATTGTGGCGCATGTGTCTGTAGTCCCAGCTACTCAGGAGGCTGCAGTGGGAGGACTGCTTGAGCCCAAAAGGTCAAGGCTGCAGTGAGCTGTGATCCTGTCGCTGCACTCCAGCCCCTGGGTGACCCTATCTCAAAAAAAAATAAAAGAACAACAATAAAACGCAAAAGAATAATTCTGTAAATCATCTCCAGTGATCACCATGAGAGAAGATATATTCTGTGCTTTCTTTACTACTGTATTCTTATCACCCGAGAAAGTGCTGGGCATAAAGCAGGAATAAATGAATATTTGTTGAATAAGTGAATAAAAACCAAAGTAAAGTCTAACTATAATCAATGTTATTAGAAGAATTCTTGGAGGAAAAATCTCAGATTCTCATATCAGGGTGCCTTTTTGTTTTCCTAGGAAACACAGGTCAAAGAACCACAGTCCAACATGTATTCAAAATTCTGGGAATATGAGTGAATCACCTGTGACTAATTTTTGTTTTAAATTATATCCTGCTATATATCTTTGGTATGCTCCTTCAAAAAACAATTTGAATCTAATTGAAATAAAATAACAGAAGCCTGCACAACTGTCATGATGCTCAGAAGAATGGTAATCAGATTATTTCAGATTTGCATCTCCAGGGTTTAGTTTACTGATCAGGACAGAGGATTAAGTAAATTCTTTCCATTATTTCTCACATCTTTAGTTTTTCTTCCAAGCAAATAACTATACAGAGCTATGTTTCAGTAAAATATGGAGGTAATATTAAAGTCAAAGCAACTGATGATTCAATCTAAAAAAATACTTTGTGGCTGGGCACGGTGGCTCACGCCTATAACCTCAGCACTTGGGAAGGCCGAGGAAGGAGGATTGCTTAAGGCTAAGTAAGAGTTCAAGACTAGCCTGGTAAAGGCTGGGCGCGGTGGCTCAAGCCTATAATCCCAGCACTTTGGGAGGCCGAGGCGGGTGGATCACGAGGTCAACAGATCGAGACCATCCTGGTCAACACGGTGAAACCCCGTCTCTACTAAAACTACAAAAAATTAGCTGGGCATGGTGGCGCGTGCCT
>NW_016108071.1:298080-302768 GCF_001604975.1 Cebus imitator | reverse complement strand
AATAAGAATAAGAATAAATCATTTCCTATCATCTACAGAGTGATATCCTAATATCCTAGTTTATAATTCATATTCCTCACATTTAGGCATTTCCTAAATATGACTAATGCAAATACAATTAGTAGTCTTAAAAATATGTATCTAGGAGGCCGGTCAAGGTGGCTTATGCCTGTAATCCCAGCACTTTGGGAAGCAGAGGCGAGTGAATCACAAGGTCAGGAGTTCAAGACCAGCCTGGCCAAGATGGTGAAACCCCGTCTCTACTAAAAATACAAAAATCAGCCGGGCGTGGTAGCGGGCACCTGTAATCCCAGCTGCTCGGAAGACTGAGGCAAAGAACTGCTTGAACACAGGATGGGCAACAGAGTGAGACTCCAGCTCAAAAAAAAAAAGTGTATGTATATATATATATGTATCTAGAGAAAAAAGTCTTAAGAGATCGGGCGCGGTGGCTCACGCCTGTATAATCCCAGCACTTTGGAAGACGGAGGCCGGCGGATCACAAGGTCAAGAGATGAAGACCATCCTGGCCAACATAGTGAAACCCCCTCTATACTAAAATACAAAAATTAGCTGGGAGTGGTGGCGCATGGCTGTAGTCCCAGTTATTTGGGAGGCTGAGGTGGGAGAATTGCTTGAAGCCAGGAGGCAGTGGTTGCAGTAAGCCGAGACCACGCCACTGCACTCCAGCCTGGCGACTGGCGAAAGAGCGAGGCTGTCTCAAATAAATAAATAAATAAATAATAAAATTAGTCCGGGCGCGATGGCTCACGCCTGTAATCCTAGCACTTTGGGAGGCCGAGGTGGGTGGATCACCTGAGGTCAGGAGTTCAAGACCAGCCTGGCCATCACGGTGAAACCCCATCTTAAAAAAAATAAAAATTAAATTAAATTTCTTTAAAAAAAGGTCTTAAGGTACAGCTTATGCCTTTTTTCCCAAAACTCTTGGATAAACTGGGCTTCTGTTATCAGCCACTATTTTTTCATCAAGTAAATGCTGTAAGAGGGGATTCACACAGAGTAGCAGTTTTACATCTTTTTTTTTTTTTTTTTGAGACAGAGTCTCACTCTGTTGCCAGGCGCCAGGCTGGAGTGCAGTGGCTAGATCTCGGCTCACTGCAACCTCCGCCTCCCGGGCTCAAGCAATTCTCCTGCCTCAGCCTCCCGAGTAGCTGTGACTACAGGCGCGCGCCATGACGCCGAGCTAATTTTTGTATTTTTAGCAGAGACAGGGTTTCACCGTGTTGGCCAGGATGGTCTCGATCTCTTGACCTCGTGATCCGCCCACCTGGTCCTCCCAAAGTGCTGGGATTACAGGAGTGAGCCACAGCGCCCAGCCGGCAGTTTAAATCTTTACTGATAATTATTTTCTTCATCCTCTGGACCAACTCAAGGTTTATTCAGTTGTTACATAAAAACTTTAATAACTACCCTAGCAATACAACATATTTAGCATATACAATCCAGAAAATGGGAGTTCTATAATTAGAATCTTTAGAGTTACCCTCCTATAGAAAGAAAATTTGTTGGAGTTACATCTTAAACTGACATCTTAAACTGAAAAGCTCCCCAGCTATTTCATTTTATAGAAACAATGATGTCTGCTTTTCAGCTAATTAAAGTTTTATCAGTTACTCAGTAATAATTCAAAAATACAGAATCATTTAGGGTTATAAATGAGGTCTATATATTCAGCATATACAATTTACTCCTAACATCTCCCTTTTAAAGACTTGTACAATAAACAAATTTGATTTTCACTCTATACAATAGAAAATTGCTCCATTTTTAAGCAGTCACATTGAAAAAGTTCTTTATTCATAAAATCAATACAAATTTGATTATAACACAGTACTAGAGAAACAGAGTCTATCAAAATAATGGGAATAACAATCTTGAGTGTCAACATGCTAGCTTCTCCTTCAAACATTATCAAGCTTCCAAACTGTATGGGTGTAGTTCTTAAAGTTTCTGGCCGGGCGTGGTGACTCAAACCCGTAATCCCAGCACTTTGAGGTCCCGAGTTCAATACCAGCCTGACCAACATGGAGAAACCCCATCTCTACTAAAAATACAAAATCATCTGGGCCTGGTGGTGCATGCCTGTAATCCCAGCTACTTGGGAGGCCGAGAGGCAGGAGAATCACTTAAACCTGGGAGGCGGAGGTTGCAGTGAGCAGAGATCAAACCATTGAACTCCAGCCTAGGCAACAAGAGCGAAACGCCATCTCAAAAAAAAAAAAAGTTTCTTCTAAATCAAACTTCAGGTCTTATAAGGGTAGTTAACTGCTTACTTGAATCTATTTGCTTTTGATTGAAGCTGGAACTTTTTAAAGGTGATCTTTTCAGACATAAGAACTCTTGCCTACCCTGAACATTTTTTTTTACATTTTAAAATAAATCTATATTGTTATATAATAGTCTACAAAATTCATGTCTTAATATTATAAACCACTCTTTTTGTTTAAAGCTCAAACATTCTAATTTCATTCTTTTAACTACATTTATCTCTCTGGAATGTAATGGGCAACTCTAACAGTTAAGTACTCTGAGATATGCAGAAGAAAAGCATTATTTATAAACAAGGTTTAAGTATGTAATACCAGAAAAAAAGAGTGTAATACGAGGCTGGGTGTGGTGGCTCACGCCTATTATCTCAGCACTTGGGAGACAGAGGTGGGAGGATTGCTTAAGGCCAGGAGTTTGAAACCAGCCTAGGCAACATAGTGAGACCTCCATCTCTACCAAAAAGTTTTTTAAGGGTATAATTCAAACTTCTGTATTATTCTATAAAACAGCTCTAAAAGTTAAATTATAGAGTGTCTGAAATGGAAAGATTCCTACGTATAATCAACCTAACCTCACACCTTAAAGAAGGGAAAACAGATTCAAAAGTGCTAAAATGAAACAGACAAAGCTGGATTTCTCTGCCCACTGCTCTTTCTTCTACTGTCCTCTTAAGGCAGTTGAAACATTTTAAGGAGCCGGGCGCGGTGGCTCAAGCCTGTAATCCCAGCACTTTGGGAGGCCGAGGCGGGTGGATCACGAGGTCAAGAGATCGAGACCATTCTGGTCAACATGGTGAAACCCCGTCTCTACTAAAAATACAAAAACATTAGCTGGGCATGGTGGCGCGTGCCTGTAATCCCAGCTACTCAGGAGGCTGAGGCAGGAGAATTGCCCGAACCCAGGAGGCAGAGGTTGTGGTGAGCCGAGATCTCGCCATTGCACTCCAGCCTGGGTAACATGATCGAAACTCCGTCTCAAAAAAAAAAAAAAAAAAAACATTTTAAGGATAGAGATCATTAACACAAAGCTACAAAGCAATGAAAACTGTAAATCTGAATAAATTGAAAGACATTAAATCAACCCTAAATTATAAACCTTCTTAACAGTTAGACTGGCTGACCTAAAGAGCAAATTTCATAACTGAATCATCACATTTCAGAATCATTATGACAACGGAGAAGACCAGAGAACTCGCTGAGATGATACTATTCATCGTACTTAGTTAAAAGAAATCCAGCTAGGCACAGAATAAAATGTAAAAGACAGCAAATCTCAGGAGGCCAGGACTGCACCAGGAGCTACATTCAAAATACTAATTTTCAGACTCCAAAAACATTTGTTTACCCTGATTTTTAAAAATAATAGTATCAGACAAGTAACTCTAAAAAACAAATACACAGAGAATACTCTACTTGTTTTGCAAGACCATGGCTACAGAAGTTAAATGAAGAAGCAAACTGGGATTACATACTCAAAAAGTAAAATGTAATATTTTGCCTGGGTTTTTTTTGTTTGTTTGTTTGTTTGTTTGTTTTTTGAGCAGAGGATGGAATAGGCAGATACAAAATTTAGTCATGTAATCTTTTGCTCTTTAGGGCCAGAAAACAAAATGGATTTTGAAAAATACAGCAAAGCCTTATATCAATGTAAGTGTACTACAGAGATAAGCAGGGTACTTTGAAGTATGAGAGCCGGGATTATTCAGGCTCTAAAATGTACTAGCTGTTACTCTTTTTTGGTAGTATGATCCAGTAGAGAGATTGATTTGAATCTCTGCAGCATCCCCAGTTACTACTTATGTGAACTTAGGCAAAGTTATTTAGCCTCTTTGAGCCTGAACTTCCTCATCTGTAAAAGAGTAAGGAGAACTATCTCCGAAGATTCATTTAGGACAAAGACAATCATTCACACTTGCATTCATTCAGCCATTTAAAGTATAGGGAAGCAAGGGAAGGATTAAATTGCTGCCCTAAGGGAACTCATAGTCTCAGAGGAGCAAACAAAATAGTAAATAGAAACGAATTAAAGCTGCAAGTGCCCAGAGGTCAGGACAGAGAACTAAGGAAGCAAAGAAGTACAGTACACCTAATTTTGCCTAGAGGTTTAAGAGTTCCCGTCCATTTTTACCCTTGAAAAATATATCAAAAGTTCACAAGACTGAAAGGGAAAGGAGGGCATTCCAAGTAAAGAGAAAGGCACCCCAACACAATAAAACACTTTGCATGGTGACTAGTGCATAATATCCTCTCATTAAGAAGGGTTTTGGTTTTTGTTTTTTGTTATTTGCTGGGCGGGGTGGCTCACGCCTGTAATCCTAGCACTTTGGGAGGCCCAGGTGGGTGGATCACCTGAGGTCAGGCGTTCAAGACCAGCCTGGCCACCATGGTGAAACCCCACCT
>NW_016108071.1:293497-294852 GCF_001604975.1 Cebus imitator | reverse complement strand
AAAAAAAAAAAAAAAAAAGACTAGAAGAAAACATAAAATATTAACTGGTTTTTCTCTTTGTACATAAAAGAAAACATAAAAAAATAACTGGGTTTTTTTCTTATTGAAGTCTACAATAACCTGAATCAAATGCTGTGTTTTAATGGTTGCTGTATTTGAAAGAGAAGTGAAAAACCAGGCAGGGAATAAAAAAAGACAGCAGGCAGGCCTTTCTCAACTTGCACCTACAAAATGTTAAAACTTTCTATCACTCTCCTTTGAAAATGCTAATCATTACACATAGCATTTCTTTTTCTATTTACTAGTTTCACGACTTCCTCAAGAAAGAGACAACCAGAAGTGATCCTCCTAGGGTCAAGTATTCCTTGGGTTATACTGCCTAAAGCAAGCACAAAAAGCACTATAACCTGAGGGCAGATGAAATTAAGACAAGGACAGGGGACCCACCCACATTCTAGAAGGTGCTCCGTAGAGAAAATGTCCAGCAAAAGAACTCAGTACCAGCTAGCAGATAAAATAAACCAAATATATATATATATATATCATGCTTCTAACAAAATTTAAGAAAACCGAACAAATAATTGAGAACAAGCTAACTATAAGGCACAATGGCAGATACTAAACGGCATGAGAAAACATCTTAAACAGGGTAACTTAAAATACAAAAAACAGGCCAGGTATGGTGGCCCATGCCTGTAATCCCAGCACTTTGGGAGGCCAAGGTGGGTTGATAACTTGAGGTAAGGAGTTCAAGACCAGCCTGGCCAACATGGTGAAATCCCATACCTACTAAAAATACAAAAAATTACATGGGTGTGGTGGTACACACTTGTAATCCCAGCTACTTTGGAGGCTAGGGCAGGACAATGGCTTGAGCCCAGGAGGTGGAGTTTGCAGTGAGGACCACTGCACTGCAGCCTGGGCCACAGAGCGAAATTCTGTCTCAAAAACCTAAATACATAAATCTCGATAATAGAGAGAAAATAAATTCAGGATATGGTCAATCACAAGCATTGAGAATCCTTGCAATAAGATATCTGAAAGACTCACAATAAACCTCCCATTTGTTTAAAAAAAAGTGAATACTGGCCAGGCACAGTGGCTCACGCCTGTAATCCCAGCACTTTGGGAGACCAAGGTGGGTGGATCACGAGGTCAAGAGATCGAGACCATCCTGGTCAGCATGGTGAAACCCCGTCTCTACTAAAAATACAAAAATTCAGCTGGGCATGGTGGCGTGTGCCTGTAATCCCAGATACTCAGGAGGCTGAGGCAGGAGAATTGCCTGAACCCAGGTGGCGGAGGTTGCGGTGAGCCAAGATCGCGCCATTGCACTCCAGCCTGGGTAACAAGAG
>NW_016108071.1:290776-292912 GCF_001604975.1 Cebus imitator | reverse complement strand
AAAAAAAAAAAAAAAAAAGTGAATACTACACCAATATTAATACTGGCATTCATAAAAAATGCAAATCACACTAAATATCTTTTGACATACATTAATTTTTGTGTTTATTAACAGACACAGCTCACTCATTCTGGGTTCAATTCTGACACTGACATTTTAAATATTCTTTTTTCATAGTACTCTTTTATATGCCCCTTACGTTATAAAATATATTAAGGGCCAGGCACGTGCCTCACGCCTGCAATCCCAGCACTTTAGGAGGTCAGGAGTTCAAGACTAGCCTTGGCCAACATGGTGAAACTTGGTCTCTACTGAAAATACAAAAATTAGCCAGGTGTGGTGGCACGCACCTGTAGTCCCAGCTACTCAGGAGGCTGAGGCAGGAGAATTGCTTGAACCTAGGAGGCAGAGGCTACAGTGAGCCAAGATCATGCCACTGCACTCCAGCCTAGGCGACAGAGCGAGATTCCATCTCAAAAAAATAAAAATAAATTTAAAAAAAATTAGGAGGTGATATTTCGCTGACTAAGAAAATATAACTTCTGGGGTCATAGTTCTCTAGATTTCCATACTGGCTGTTCAGTCTCTCTGTCCTAATTTTAAAATGCAGTGAACAATTCATTTGCACAGCATTTTACAATTAACAAAATGCATTCTTTCACATTTAACTGACTTGTTCACCACAACAAATGGAAAATTTCATTTTATAATTAAAGAAATTCAGTCTCTGAGGGCTTAAATAATTTGGCTCACATCACTCAAGTAAAGGCTATGTTCCATACTAAATATTAGGGTCTTTTCTACTAACAACAAAATCCCATGTAAATAATGTCAAGCAAGGGCATCTCTAAATTATGAGAGACAAACACTAAACTGTCTTTTTTTTTTTTTTGAGACAGGGCCTCACTTGGTCGCCAGGCACCAGGCTGGAGTGCAGTGGCGCGATCTCAGCTCACTGCAACCTCCGCCTCCCAGGTTCAACCAATTCTCCTGCCTCACCTCCCAAGTAGCTGGGACTGCAGGCGCACGCCACGACGCCCAGCTAATTTTTGTATTTTTAGTAGGGACAGGGTTTCACCGTGTTGGCCAGGATGGTCTCCATCTCTTGACCTCATGATTCACTGGCCTCAGCCTCCCAAAGTGTTGGGATTACAGGTGTCAGCCACCGTAAACTGCCTTTTTAGAATACTATTTTGCTGCCAACCAAAAGGAAAGTGTTTATTAATCAATCAGTAAACAACATCAGTAGTAAAACAAAAACTAAAACATGGGAACTAAAACTAATATTCAAATGTGACAAAGATGCTCAGGACAAAATTTTAAGGCAAATTCACTGAATCCAAATTATTAGTCCCTAACACCAGCTCTCTTCACTTTCACAATATCTCATTTGTACTGAGATACCAGTTTTCCTAAGATTAATGATAAATCTCCATGAGGATTTTAAATCCTTGAAAGTACATTCCTTAGAGCCCACATGTGGGGGAAAAAAAGTGCCAAGGATCAATCTAGACAAATAGCTAAAGCCAACATATTCAGAGAGCACATGGTATCTCAAGCAAGTCAGTAGTCAGTAGTAGTCAGGAATACTGATTTCCAGATATTTACCTCTGTCATAATACCTATCAGTTAGCGTAATATGCACAATACACTGCACTGGGGTTGAGCAGAGCATGCTTTTTGATATCCCATGATGCATCCTGTTCTTCCTAACTATGGCTGTGTCCACATAGCAGTTAAATCATACAGGCTTAAACTGCTTCCACACTTAGAGATGCAATAACTATGCTACCAACACTCAAAGATCATTCTGCTGTTCCAATTGACAATTTAAGCTATTATTAGTAGTTGGAGAACAGCTGGTTAAAAGAATACAGGTATGTCTGGAATTTAAATACAGCGTTTTAGGGTAGTTGGTGAGGATCAAATGAGATAATGTGAAAACACTTGAATGTGTTATATGCAGATTCAAGCTCTTCTAACAACATATAATCATGGATGTATGTATTTTTTAAGGACAGTAACAAACATAATCTTTATAAATGTTTTTCATAAAAAGCATAAAATTACTTCTAGTATTTTGCATACAAAATGAGGGTAATACAATCTATGCCATTCCAAATGTAAGTACTAACT
>NW_016108071.1:285862-287656 GCF_001604975.1 Cebus imitator | reverse complement strand
AGAAACCAAATGATTTAAAATTATAAAAAACTCACTATAAATACCTAGATGATGACATTATAAATTAGTACAATCTTCTGAAGGACAAACAGTATATGACAAGAGCTATAAAATTCATGAGACCCTTAGACCTGATAACTCCAATTTAGGGAATAAAGTCCAAGAAAGTAACTGGGGGCAGCAGGGATAGGGGAGAAAATAAAAAGCAGAAAAAGATCACCTAACTATGCAAAGATATTAGTAAAAATCTGGAAGCAACTCAAATGCTCAACTGGAAGCTTGGTTCAAATAACATAGCACCTTAAATACAACTGAATCTTTTCTTACCATTAAAATAATGATGACTATTCAAATACACAAGTACATTTTTAAATGTTAAAATAAATGAAGCATAAAATGGACACTGATCACAATTATGTAAAAATGTGTCTTTACAATATGAGGAAAAGTCTGGTAAACTGGGTTGTTGGGGTTTTTTTTGGTATGGTGACTCTTTTTTTAATTACTTTTATTTTCATTTCCTTTTTATCACTGTAAAGTTAATTTCATAAAAGCTGGCCGGGCGCAGTGGTTCATGCCTATAATCCAAGCACTTTGGAGGCCAAGGCTGACGGAACACCTGAGGTTGGGAGTTCAAGACCAGCCTGACCAACATGGTGAAATCCCGTCTTAAAAAAAAAAAAAAAAAATTTCATAAAAGCTTTTTCCTTTTAATCTACTTTGCTACTTGCTTAAAAAAACACATATAGGCTGTGAAAGGGACAAATGTAAAGGAAAACATTTTCAATATACCTCAGTATTAAAACTATAAATAAAAACTCGTATCAGTCTTTAAGTATTAAAGCATATTAATAGGCACTGTTGTTTTTAACTCTTTTAGGGGGAGGGAAAGACTTAAATCCAGCAAAAAGACTGACTACAAATTAACCAGGCAATACATGAAGTTTTTCAAAAATAATTTTCTCCATCTGAGAAATTGTTACTATTAATAGTACAGATGGTCGAGTTTACCCTTATCACAATTGTATCGTTTTCTGTGACTTGCAAAATATAAGAAAACAATACAGTCAGTAGACTTGGTAATAATAATGTGGCCTTACTGCTGTAATATAATATAAACAAAAATAACAAAATGAACACTAAAGCAATTTAAATAGTCTCATTGCAAGCAAATTTTAAATCATTTATATTTAGAGTCCAACATACACCTCCAACTTTCTTTAACTTTGTCCGATTTTCCTCCACTTGAATCTTATTTGAAGGAAAGATAGCTGAATTTAGATTTTAGTAACATCATTCCTTTCTCCTTTCATTACCCTCCAATGCACTGCGGCAGCAGCTAACACAAGGGAACCCCCCTCACAAAATAAGGATCACCTGTTTTTGTGTGTCAATGCTGAACAGAAGGTACATTTATACTATGAATTATATTTGCAGGAGAAACAACACTGACAATCCAATGCCTTTGGTCCTTTACTAAAGTATATTTCATTTTTAAATATGCCTATTGTTGTCTCCTTGTAAACCCAAAATCATGTTTCATCAATCCTCAAAAAAGTCATAACTCAGTTTGTATTTAATGAAAACGGATCTATGCAAATACGACTTAACAGATGATTGAATGAGCGTATAACATCGGAGATACATAACGATTATGCTTTTACTCAGTAGGCCATTACCTAACCGGCAAAATTTGAAACTGGCCTGATGCTCCCTATTATTTTTAATTATGTCGTTTTTCCCAATCCCGGGTCAGTCAATTCCCCTCCTGAGCCCCTTCCTCCCACGCCTCCC
>NW_016108071.1:281968-285702 GCF_001604975.1 Cebus imitator | reverse complement strand
TAGTTCCCGTATTTCAGGCCAGGACCAACCAGAAACCAGTTTTCTTCCACTAATCCGGAACTCCGGGCTGTTACCAACGCTGTCATTGGCCAGCGTCAGACCTTAGTACGTGCCCCAAGATAACCCCTTGGTTTCTCTCCCTTTTCCTCCTACAATGGGCCTTCCCCAATGTTTGTACCATATTCATAATCCACAACACGGCACCTCTGATAATCAACTCACATTCTTCAAAGTTTTTGGGTAGAAACAAGCAAGGCCAAGGGGAGGGCAAGGTACCCTTCTTCCGACTAGCAGGGATGGGGGAAGGGGCAATCGTTCTTTGGCTCCGCACCGAGCTCTAGAACCTCATCGGCTAAGAGGTAGGGGGGCGGGTTGGGGGTACAAGGTGGGGAGGGAGTGGAGAAAGAGTTAGGTTAAGTTGAAATGAAAACTTTACTCACCAGATCCTCAAAGCTTCTTCGGTGCTCTTTCCCCTCCCAATCTAAGCGGCGCGGAATCAGCTGGGGGCCGGACGAAAAGAAAGGGGGAAGGGGTGGCAAATGATGAAGGAAAAGCCTCCGCTCCCCATCAACTGGACCCAACCTGTGTCCCAGTCCTCGACCCTTTAGCGTCTTTATTTCTCTCGGCCTGATAGCTATTGGCTCAGAGCTACACGAGTGTATGGGGGGAAGGGGGGCCGCGGAGAAGGAAATCCTGAAAAACTGCCTCCCACAAGCATAAAGCGGGGACGAGTTAAGACCCCAGCGTTGTCTGCCCCTTTTGAGTAAAGAAGCCAATTCACCCCGGTGACAACAGCTACGAGTACCCAGATCGAAGCCTCTATCCCAGCTCGTCTTCCGCCCCTGACTTGCCCTCCTCTTCCTCCAGTCTCACCTCAACCCTCCCCACCCTTCCCGAAGGGGCTCCGTACCTGATGCTCCTCGAGCTCCTGCACTAGCACCTGAGCAAAAGGGAAACACAGATATGAGAAGCAGCTTGATCCATCAACCCATTCCTCCCACCACACTTAAAGCCCAGCCGCTGTTTGAATAGTCAAGGCCGGCCTTTCCGTCACCCTCAGCGGAACTGTTCGTCCCGCTGCCTCAATTTCCCTACTGTGACCATTCACCACGACTCCCAGGTCTCTTTCTTCCCCTTACCTGAGCGGATTTGTTGCAGGGTCCAGACTGCAAGAACCTAGCGATCAGGTAATACAGCTCTGGGGAAGACGGGGGGAAAAGAGGTTGAGAGGGAGGTAAAGAAGAGAAATAGAAGCTTTTTCAAAAGAAACTGACAGCCTTCGCGCTAAGCCCCCATTCCCTTACCCCCCCTCCCGCCCCCCGGACACAGCTACCCACCGGCTTCGATCTGGGTAGGTGCCGCCGCCATCCTTTTCCCGAGGGGGTTTGGGGCTTCGCTCTGGAGGGGCTGGCGGGGGCGGGTGGGGGCGCTGCCTCTATTGTGGTGAAGCCCCCATGCCCGGGAGTCCCGCCGCTTCCGCCGCACTCCTCGTCCTAGTTTCGCTCTCTCTCGAATTCATCGCATCACGTTTCGACCCATAGATATTCTAGCCCAAGAGCTGAGGACCGGAGGAGGAAGGAGAGGAGTGTGGGGGGGGGGAAGAGTGAGAGAGAGAGACAGAGACAGAGTGAGTGAGTGTGAGAGACAGAGAGAGAAAAAGAGAGAGAGAGAGAGAAAGAGAGAGAGAGACGCGGGGGGTTGGGGGGGCGGAGAGAGAGAGAGAGAAATAGACGGAGAGAGAAGCAGAGGGAGGAGCTGAAGTGGCGAAGAAGTGGGCGGGGGAAAAGGGGGTGGAGAGAGGGGAGGGTTAAAGTGGTGATAGAGTTCTGCAGCGCTCATAGTTCGCCGCTAGAGGCACTAAGGCAGCAGCCGAGCTTAGACTCTCCCAGAACCCGGTGGTTGCTTAGCTACAGCTCTGGGAAGGAGGGGGAGGTGCTAACTGACGGCCGACGCTCTGGCAGCCGCCTTGGAACTCTGTGGTGGCATTCGCGTTTGCGAGCTCCGGAGTGACTTGCCCTTCCTGTGAAGGCAATCCGGCCCTTTCCGGTGGAGGACCAGTCCCCCTGGGTTGATCTTGAAGAGCTTGAGAGCGGGTGTTTTGACCCAGCTGCTTTCCTCTTTTTATCTGGGCACCAAAACGGTTTTGTTTGTTTGTTTATACTCTACCCCACGGAAAGCCGGCTAGCTGGCTATACGGTTTTATGCCTGAGGGAGGATAAGGGTCCCTATTTGGTGGTGACTTGTTTCTGTTTCAAATTATTATTAACCAAATGAAAATGCTGTATTTACCAGTCCAAAGTGCGGGGCTTATATTGTTAGAAAACTACTTAAAATGCCCCCGGATTGTGACAAATAGACTGTGTGAGAAATCTGCAATCAGCTGTGAAGCGTGTTCCCCCTTCCGAAAGTTTAACACGTGCCGTAGCTATCCCATTCCTACAGGGTAATTTTCTATTGTGTTTTCAAATACTACTAAAGTACTTCAGACAAGAGTTTTCAATAATCTTTATTATTGCATGTCTCTATGCAAGGTATTAATGGTTTTCTACAGGTTTGGGACTACACTGTTTAATATATAACCCCAATTCTTGGTACCGTACCGACCTTCAGTCTTCAGTGATCAAAGGGTTGGTATGATAATTGGCACAGATTAGTAAAACGGGTCCTTTTCTTCCCTACTTTCCCTTAACATCCTGTTCCCACCCCACTCCCTCACCTAAACCTGGTGAGACTAGAAATGCTGTTTAAGTTGCATGTATTACTTACTTACATTGTAATATATAAATTTGAAGGTTCATCTAAATTCAGGACTATATTCTTGAGCATTGGATTTCCTCACTCAGAGCTCTGCCATTGACCACAGTGGGCCTTGAATTTCTAAGCTGACATAAATTTAGCCTAGGTTGATTAGCTATCTCTTGTGATTTTTTTTTTTTTTTTCCTCAGAAAGCAATAACCACAGGAGGTAATTGTGAAGTGATAGGCTTATCTTTGGTTGTTACTGCTTTGGAACTTGACAAAACAAATACGAATAATTGATAAAATAAAATGCTATGAAAAGATACATGAGAGCGCTCACTTCGGCAGCACATATACTCAAATTGTAACGATACAGAGATTAGCATGGCCCCTGCGCAAGGATGACACACAAATTCGAGAAGCATTCCATATTTAAAAAAAAAAGAAAGAAATATGAGACTTAGACAACTCATTGCAAGTAGTTGAGCAAAATACCAGACTGAATAATTTTTATAAAGTATGATGTACAGGTTGAGTATTCCTTATACAAAGTGCTTAGGACCAGAAATGTTTTGGATTTTGGACTTTTTCAGATTTTGGAATATTTGTGTATAAATAATGAGATATTTCAGCTATAGGACCCAAGTCTAAATATGAATTTCATTCATTTCATTTATACCTTATACAAATAGACTGAAGATAATTTTATATAATATTTTCAATAACTGTGCATGAAACAAAATTTTGACTGCCTTTTGACTGTGGCCCTCCACTTGAGGTCAGACGTGGAATTTTCCATTTGTGGCATCATGTTGGCACTCAAAAATTTTGGATTGTGTAGCATTTTGAATTTTGGATTTTTGGATTAGGGACGTTTGACCTATATATAACACTTAACACTTAACAAGCCATTATTAGGCCGGGCGCGGTGGCTCACGCCTGTAATCCCAGCACTTTGGGAGGCCGAGGCGGGTGGATCACGAGGTCAAGAGATC
>NW_016108071.1:280116-281558 GCF_001604975.1 Cebus imitator | reverse complement strand
CTCTGGGCATGGAAAGTTCGATTGTTTACCTCATTCCTCACCTGTAAAATGTAAATAATAAATAGTACTTGCCATGTCTACTTCAAGGAATTATAATAAAAGTCATGCGAAAATGTATTTGTGTACTCTTTCAAAATTTATGTGGCAGTTATTCTATGATCACCTCTGTATCAGTCTGAGTTCAATCAGGAGGGAAAAAGCACATGATCATTTGAATTAGGGAAGTTTAGGATAAATAATTATTAATGATAACAGGAGATTGAATAATGAGGGTTTAGCTAGCAAGGAGTAAAGAGAACTCTAAATACTATAGATATAGCAGGTATATAATAGTAGATATGATAGCCACTACCCCCTTACTCTCTGCCCTTAGCTGAGATACAGACCTTCTTGGAGAGAATGCAGCAAGTGGAGACTCACTCTATGGCAAGAAAGATGCTGTAGTGCCTTAGAGGCAAAACTTGCCGAAACTCCAACCTCTGGAAATTACTGGAACTCTGCATTCTAGGACTTGCTGGAAACCCCTCCTCTGGAATTGGCCTGCTAGGGTGCCTGAGAAGGATGTTCATAGGGAAATGTTTCAGCAGAGGAACTTTACCACAAAAACCACAAGAGGGAAGGTGCCAGGGGAAGCTGCCTGGTGCTACTGAAACTGCAACACAGAAGCCAGCTGCTGGAGAGAGCTGCACAAGCTGCAGGTACACCCGACCCAGTAAGCCAGCCAGAAGCAGGGAGCAAAACCTTCTCTTTCTGTACCGTCTTACCAATGCCCTCTTCTGGAAAAGCTTCAGTGCCAGCTGACAAAAGGAAAAGTACTTAAATGGCTCAGATCCATATTCACAGAGCAGTCAACAATGGTGAATTTGGAGATAATAAGCAACAAATTGATGAACTGGCACAACTTCCCTGCTGCTTTCTTGATTGTAATGCCTAGATAGGGAATAGAAAAGTTACTGAAACGTGTATGTTCCCATGAAATGTGTCTATTTGTTGTTCAAGATCAATATTAATAAATGAAGACTAATGCTTTGAAGTATTTTGTAACAATTAGAATCACCACTCTTAACCCTGTGGCCAAAGTCTTAATTGGACAGGGAGGAAAATTTTTATAAACTGAAGCGAAAATTGATTTACATAGAAAATAAATCTGGAATGTTTATTGGTAGGTATCCTAGATTACTTGGTAGGTATACTAGATTCCTAGGACTGTCATAACAAGTTATTACAAACTAGGTAACTTAAAACAACAGAAATTTGTTCTCTCACAGTTCTGGAGGCCAGAAGTTCAAAATCGAGGTGTTTGCCAAGGCCATATTCTAAGGTAGAATCCTTCTTTGTTTTTTCCATCTTCTGGTGGCTCCTGGCATTCCTTGGTTTGTGAGAGCATAATTCTGATGTCTGCCTCCACCTTCATGTGGCCTTTCTTATGACATGTCAAATCT
>NW_016108071.1:277532-278688 GCF_001604975.1 Cebus imitator | reverse complement strand
GCACGCGCCACCATGCCCAGCTAATTTTTTGTATTTTTAGTAGACACGGGGTTTCACCATGTTGACCAGGATGGTCTCGATCTCTTGACCTCGTGATCCACCCGCCTCGGCATCCCAAAGTGCTGGGATTACAGGCTTCAGCCACCGTGCCTGGCCGCCTCCTTTTTCTTATAAGGACACCAGTCACTGGATTTTAGGCCCACCATAAATCCAGGATGATCTCATCTCTAGAACCCTAACTTAATTACATCCACAAAGACCCTATTTCTAAGTAAGATCATGTTTACAAGTACTGGGATTAGGACATTAATATCTTTTGGGATGACACAATTCAGTACACCAACACATTCTTTATTTTACTATGTTCTTTAAAAATCAGATTTTAGGCCTGGTGCAGTGGCTTATGCCTGTAATCCCAGCACATTGGGAAGCCAAGGCAAGCAAATCACTTGAGGCCAGGGTTCGCGACCAGCCTGGTCAATATAGCAAAAACCCATCTTTACTAAAAATACAAAAATTAGCCAGACATGGTAGTGGACTCCTGTAATCCCAGCTACTCAGGAGGCTAAGGTATGAAAATCAAGAATTGCCTAAACCCAGGAGGTAGAGATTGCAGTGAGCCAAGGTCACGCCACTACACTCCAGCCTAGGCGACTAAGTGAGACTCTGTCTCAAATTTTATTTTTATTATTTTTTTTTAAAGACCAGGTTTCACCATGTTGTCAGGCTGGTCTTGAGCTCCCGACCTCAGGTGATCCGCCCACCTTGGCCTCCAAAGTGCTTGGATTGCAGGCATGAGCCACTGCGCCCGGCCTCTGTTTCAAATTTTTAAAAAAATCACATTCTAATGGAATATAAATGTTAAAAGCTTGGCTGGGTGCAGTGACTCACTCCTATAATCCCAGCACTTTGGGAGTCCGAGGTGGGCAGATCACCTGAGGTCAGGAGTTCGAGACCAGCCTGACCAACATGGAGAAATCCCGTCTCTACTAAAAATACAAAATTAGCTGGTTGTGGTGGCGTATGCCTGTAATTCCAGCTACTCAGGAGGCTGAAGCAGGCGAATCGCTTAAACCCACGAGGCAGAGGTTGCGGTGAGCCAAAATCACACCATTGCACTCCAGCCTGGGCAATAAGAGCAAAACTCCGTCTCAAA
>NW_016108071.1:273743-275820 GCF_001604975.1 Cebus imitator | reverse complement strand
GGACGACGAGGCTGCCATGGGCATTAAAAGCTGTGACCCCAAAGGCCCCCTTATGATGTATATTTCCAAAATGGTGCCAACCTCCGACAAAGGTCGGTTCTACGCCTTTGGACGGGTTTTCTCTGGGCTAGTCTCCACCGGCCTGAAGGTCAGGATCATGGGGCCGAACTACACCCCCGGGAAGAAGGAGGACCTCTACCTGAAGCCAATCCAGAGAACAATCCTGATGATGGGTCGCTACGTGGAGCCCATCGAGGATGTGCCTTGTGGGAACATTGTGGGCCTGGTGGGTGTGGACCAGTTCCTGGTGAAGACGGGCACCATCACCACCTTCGAGCATGCCCACAACATGCGTGTGATGAAGTTCAGCGTCAGCCCTGTCGTCAGGGTGGCCGTGGAGGCCAAGAATCCGGCCGACCTGCCCAAGCTGGTGGAGGGTCTCAAGAGGCTGGCCAAGTCCGACCCCATGGTGCACTGCATCATTGAGGAGTCAGGAGAGCACATCATCGCAGGTGCTGGCGAGCTGCACCTGGAGATCTGCCTCAAGGACGTGGAAGAGGACCATGCCTGCATCCCCATCAAGAAATCTGACCCTGTCGTCTCGTACCGTCAGATGGTCAGTGAAGAGTCCAATGTGCTCTGCCTCTCCAAGTCCCCCAACAAGCACAACTGGCTGTACATGAAGGCGCTGCCCTTCCCCGATGGCTTGGCCGAGGACATCGACAAAAGCGAGGTGTCTGCCCACCAGGAGCTCAAGCAGCAGGCGCGCTACCTGGCCAGGAAATACAAGTGGGATGTGGCTGAGCCCAGTAAGATCTGGTGCTTTGGGCCCGACGGCACCTGCCCCAACATCCTCACCGACATCACCAAGGGCGTGCAGTACCTCAACGAGATCAAGGACAGTGTGGTGGCCGGCTTCCAATGGGCCACCAAGGAGGGCGCGCTGTGTGAGGAGAACATGCGGGGCGTGCTTTTCGACATCCATGACGTGACCCTGCAAGCCAACGCCATCCACTGCGGGGGTGGTCAGATCAACCCCACGGCGTGCGCTGCCTCTACACCAGTGTGCTGACCGCCCAGCCGCACCTTATGGAGCCCATCTACTTGGTGGAGATTCAGTGCCCAGAGCAGGTGGTTGGTGGCATCTATGGGGTGTTGAACAGGAAGCGGGGCCACGTGTTCGAGGAGTCTCAGGTGGCCGGTACCTCCATGTTTGTCATCAAGGCATACCTGCCCGTCAATGAGTCCTTCAGCTTCACTGCCGACCTGAGGCCTAACACGGGCGGTCAGGGCTTCCCCCAGTGTGTGTTTGATGACTGGCAGATCTTGCCCGGAGACCCCGTCAACAACACCAGCCACCCCAGCCAGGTGGTGGCAGAGACCCGAAAGCACAAGGGCCTGAAGGAAGGCATCCCGGCCCTGGACAACTTCCTGGACAAGTTGTAGGCGGCACCTCTTGCAGCGTCTGCCGCCCCAGGGACTGACGGCACCTACAGCACCACGTCCTCACATTCTCAGACGACACCTGGAGACTGTCCCGACACAGCGACGCTCCCCTCAGAAGTTTATGGGGCCCACTGCACGCCATCGCTCAAGCTCAACACTTGATGCCATTTCTTTCCATATTTATTTCCAGAGTCCAGAGGCAGCAGACACGTCCTCTTTGCAGGGACTTACTGGGCCTGTAGGGGAGAGGGAGGTGGGATGGGACACCCAACACTTTCCATTTCTTCAGAGGGAAACTCAGATGTCCAAACAAATTTAACAAATGCATTAAGAGGTTTATTTGGGTAATTGACCCGTTGTGGCTTTTGCCCCAGAAAGAGGAAAGGAACAAGCGGATAGATAATTTCTAGCAGGCAGGAAGTCCTGTGCAGCGTCACCATGAGCACCTCCAGCTTGTACTAGTGCCATTGGAATAATAAATTTGATATGGTGGTGACTCAAAAAAAAAAAAAAGTAGTCATGTGTGGTGGCACATGCCTATAGGCCCAGCTACTCAGGAGGTTAAGGTGGGAAGATCACCTGAGCCCAGGAGTTTGAGATTGCAGTGAGCTGTGATTGCACCACTGCACTC
>NW_016108071.1:270401-273488 GCF_001604975.1 Cebus imitator | reverse complement strand
TTTTTAGTAGAGACGGGGTTTCACCATGTTGACCAGGATGGTCTCGATCTCTTGACCTCGTGATCCACCCGCCTCAGCCTCCCAAAGTGCTGGAATTACAGGCTTGAGCCACGGCGCCCGGCTAGAAATTAATTTTTTTTAAAAATGAAGTATACTCTGATAAGCTAAGAAGTATATGGTAAACCATAGAGCAACCACTATGAAAATTTAAAAAAAATAGTGAAAAAAACATCAAAAATTTTAGTAGGAAATATTTACTTAGTACAAAAGAACGCAGGAAAAGAGGAATAGAACAAAAAAGACATGAGATATCAAAACCAAATTAAAATAGATATAATTCCACCTACATCAATAATAATATTACATACAAATGAATACATGCCACTTCCATCATGATAGCTTGAACAACTTTGTGAACCAGCTCACTATGAAACTAGTGAAAATTGTAAAATACAAACAACCATCTAATGTCCCTAGAAATGTTTCTAATGACATAAAACAAATGAAATATCATTTATTCAAGAAAAGCTACTAAAATTCAAAGAACAGTGAAAGTTTGTAGTAAATGAACCAAAACACGCTCTTCCAACCCTGCCTCCCAGCCCAGTGAAGTGGGGAGCTCTACACTAGACTGAAATATCCAAAAATACAAGACTACTTCTTCCTCCTAGATTTCAGTTAGAGGGCTATCTTCCTAAGAGGAGCAGCACATCACCATTTCTCATGATTCCTCCAATTACCTGTTGCTGAGGCTAAGTTCTGGTTTAGTGTGTCCAAGAGGTGGTGACCCTTTTTTCCACCCAGCCCCTAACCATAAAACAAAGGTAGATCTTGGGCATGGTGTATATTGGGACATCTATCCCCTGGCCCTGGATTGAGGAGCAGTAAATGCATTCTAAGAGAAGCAAGCTAAAGAGACCTAAGGCTATTTTCCCCTTCTTCCATCAAGCACTCATGTTCTCAAGCAGAGATAGCAGAGAGAATTGCTCCATTGTTCCAGTCTCCAGCACCAGAATTGTGGCTCAGAGATTCTGCCCTAAGGGAAAGGTAAGCCTTAGAAGAAAGAGCTCTGAATTTCTCCCTAAAATAACTGACTTTATTTGCAACTGAGTGTGGGAAAATTCAAACCTAAGAGAGCTCTCAAGAACAAAGAAGGTTATGGTAAAAGAAAATTGGTAAAAAATTGATAAATTTATTTAAATTATAGGCTAAACAGTAGGCCAGCTCATTTGCTGGAGAGAAAACAGAGGGAAAAGGCTGCAAAAAAAGAGCCCACCAGGAGTCAGAGCAAGTCTTAAGCACTAACCTAAGAAAGTATTCTTACTAAGTTCCCAAATTTGATTGGATCTGTCTGTGAAGCAATTTATGCCATAGGGTGTTGTTGAAAACAAAAGAGAAATCAGCAGGTAATTAGCAGGATATAAGAGCTGGATGTGCTCAGGGAAAGAGGCAGTTAAAGAGAGTCCGGCCAAAATCAGTGTTATCCCAGGGTGATTCTGTGCCTACTCAAGGCTGTACCCCCTGAGGAACAACATCAGGAGTTTCCTTTTTTTTTAAGGCGGGGTTTCACCATGTTGGTCAGGCTGGTCTTGAGCTCCCGACCTCAGGTGATCCACCCACCTTGGCCTCCAGAGTGCTTAGATTATAGGCGTAAGCCACCATCGCCCAGCCAGGAGTTTCACACAATGAAATAAACAAGCACACATACACACAAAAAAAACATGGAGTGGGAAGAGCAAGTACCTAAGGTTGGTACAATATATTATCCAAAATATCTAGTTTATAACAAAAATTATGAGGCATGCGAATAAATAGGAAAGTATAAATGTACAGTACCAAAAGAGTAGGCAACAGAAACTGCCTGTGAAAATTACCAGATGTCAAATTTAGTAGACAAAGTCTTCAAAGTAACCATGATAAATATACTTGAAGAACTAAAAGAAACTATTATTAAAGAAATGAGAGAAGGTGTGATGTCAATATCTTCTTTGTTTTTTCTTTTTCCTTTTTTTTTTTTTAAAGATGGGGTTTCACCATGATGGCCAGGCTGGTCTTGAACTCCTGACCTCAGGCGATCTACCCACCTCGCCCTCCCAAAGTGCTAGGATTACAGGCGTGAGCCACCGTGCCCGGCTGTATGATGTCAATATCAAATCAAACAGAATATAAATAAAAAGAGAGAAAGTATTTTTAAAAGCAAAATAGATTCTGGGGTTCAAAAGAATAACATTTTAAATGAAAAACTCACTAGAGGGAACAAGCGTCCATTTGAACTGGGAGAAAAAAGAATTAACAAACTTGACAACCGGTTAAAATGAAAGACGGCCTCAGAAAAATGTGAGACAACATTATATACACCAATATATGTGTAAGGGGAATATTAGAAGGAAAGAATGAGAAGGAAGCAGAAAGAAAAATAAAAGAATAGGGGAGAAATGCCAGATATAGGTGACAGGGGGATGGAGGCAGCAAACCACATTTCCATGTATGTACCTATGCAACAATCCTGCATGATCTGCACATGTACCCCAGAGCCTAAAATACAATAAAAAGAATTTAAAAAATTAAGGAATAATGGCTAAAACTTCCCAATTTATTGAAAAACATTAATCAGCAGATACAGAAATCTCAATTAACTGCAAGTAAGATAAATGCAGAGATCCACAAGCCCACTTAATAAAAATGCTAGAAGAAAAAGAGAAAATCTCGAAAGCATCAAGAGAAAAATGACTCATCACTTACAAATTTACAAAGGAAGATTAAAAGCTGACTTCTTACCAGAAACAATGGAGGCCAGAAGGCAGTGGGATTAACATATTAAATGTACCCAATGAGATAATTCATTAAACAAAAATCATATATTCAGCAAAGCTAACTTTAAAATTGAAGGTGAAATAAACTTTTCCAGATAAAGTGAGATCATTTGTTTCTAGCAGACCTACATTACAAGAAATATCAAAGAGAGGCCGGGCGCGGTGGCTCACGCCTATAATCCCAGCACTTTGGGAGACCGAGGCGGGTGGATCACGAGGTCAAGAGATCGAGACCATCCTGGTCAACATGGTGAAACCCCGTCTCTACTAAAAA
>NW_016108071.1:267756-269801 GCF_001604975.1 Cebus imitator | reverse complement strand
AAAAAAAAAAAAAAGAAACAAAGAGCAATGGTAAAGATAGTTATGTTATTACAAAAGACAATATAATTCATATTTCTTCTCTTTTCTTAAATTATTTAGAAAACAATTTCATGAAACAATGTGTATGTAATGCGTGGTTCACCCTATAAAATATAGAAATATACCTGCCAACAGCAGCAAAAAGAAGATGGATTGGAACAAAGCCATATTAGGATATGAAAGTAATTCCAGATGGCACCTTAAATCCACGGGAACAGATGCAGATAACCAGAAATGATGAATAAGATTAATATAACAAGGCTGGGTGTGGTGGCTCACACCTGTAATCCCAGCACTTTGGGAGGCCAGGGTGGGTGGATCATCTGAGGTCAAGGGTTTGAGAACAGCTTGGCCAACATGGTGAAACCCCATCTCTACTAAAAATTAAAAAAAAAAAAAAAAATTAGCCAGGCTTGGTGGCATGCGCCTGTAGTCCCAGCTACTCGGGAGGCTGATGCAGGAGAATTGCTTGAACCCAGAAGGCAGAGGTTAAAGTGAGCCATGATTGCACTACTGTACTCCAGCCTGGGCAACAGAGCGAGACTCTGTCTAAAAAAAAAAAGACGAATAATATAACAAACACTGTAGACATATACTAACTTTTCTTAGCATCTTTAAAAGTATGGACACACACGCACACACACGTGCACACACACATAAATGAGTATAACAATATATTGTTTGGTTTGTAACATTTATAGATGTAACCTGTATAATGATAACAAAGCAAAAAGGAAGTGGAATAAAGCAGTACAGAAATAATATTTTTGTCTCCCAACAGAATTACATTAGTACAAATTGGAAGTTGATTCTGATGTATATGGTAAGTCCTAGAGCAATAGCTAACTAAAAAATATATTATAAAAAATCATTAAAGAAATTAAAATGCTGCACTAGGAAAAGATTCACTTAATGCAAAAGAAGGTGGTAAAGAAGGAACAGAGAAACAAATAGCATCACACATACAGAAAACAAAAAGTGGCATGGCAGATATAAATTCAAATATATTAATAATACCATTCAGCATCAATGAATTATGCTGGGTGTGGTGGTTCATGCCTGTAATCCCAACACTTAGGGAGGCTACACTGGGAGAATAGCTTCAGCCCAGGAAATTGAGATTACAATGTGCTATCATAGTGTGCCATACTCCATTCCAACCTAGGCAACAGAGTGAAACTCTGTTTCTAGAAAAAAAAAATGAATTAATTACACAATCCAATCAAAAACAGATTGTCAGTCTAGGTTAAGAAAAACATAATTCAACTATATACAACCTACAGAAAAGACACTTTATTTTTTAATAGAGATGAGGTCTTGCTATGTTGACCAGGCAGGTCTCAAACTCCTGGTCTCAAGTGATCCTCCCATCTTAGCCTCCCAAATTGCCAGGATTACAGGTGTAAGCCACCATGCCTGGCCCTAAAGAAACACTTTATTCAAAGATACAAATAGG
Organism: Cebus imitator; assembly: GCF_001604975.1. Taxonomy (NCBI): domain Eukaryota; kingdom Metazoa; phylum Chordata; class Mammalia; order Primates; family Cebidae; genus Cebus; species Cebus imitator. The sequence goes on along the minus strand of NW_016108071.1, from coordinate 268,306 downwards.
TTAAAATTAAAATGATGGAAAAACGAATACCATGCAAACAACAAGCAGACGAAAGCTGGAGTGGCTATACTGGTATCAGAAAAAATAAAATTTAAAATAAGTTATTAAAAATAAAGAGGGACATTTTATTATGATAGTAGGATCAATACACCAGGACAATATAATGATTATAAACATGCATGTACCTAACAGCACAGTACCAAAATACATAAACCAAAAACTGACAGAAAGGAAGATATAAATAGACAAATCATCAATAATATTTGAGGGCTTTAATACTTTATTTTCAATAATAAATGGAACAATTAGGCAAAGCATCAACGAGGAAATAGAGTACCTGAACATACTATAAGCCAACTGAACCTAATAGACATCAAGAGACACTCCACCCAATGAGAACAGAGTATACATTCTTCTCAAGTGCATATGGAACATTCTCTAGGATATACCACATGCTGGGCCATAAAACAAACCTTAATAATTTTAAAACAATAAAAGTAATACAAAAAATTATTAAGTCAAGGAGGCTGAAGTGGGAGAATCACTTGAG
>NW_016108071.1:264401-266177 GCF_001604975.1 Cebus imitator | reverse complement strand
ATATATATATATATATATATATATATATATATATATATAAGCTAGGTGTGGTGGTGCATGCCTGTAATCCCAGCTACTAGGGAGGCTGAGTTGGGAGGAGCCCTGGAGCCCAAGAGATCAAGGCTGCAGTGAGCCATTATCACACCACTGCACTCCAGCCTGGGTGACAAAGTGAGATTCTGTCTTGAAATAAATAAATAAGAATTAATGGCAATTCTTTACAAATTCTTCAAGAACATGAAAGAGGAGGGGACATTTTCCAACTCATTTTATAAGGCCAGTATTACCCTGATATTGAAAGCAGAAAAAAAAAATCATAAAAAAAAGAAAACCCTGTAGATTGTATCTCTTATAAATATAGATGCAAAAATCTGACAAAATACCAGTAATCTACATTCAAACATATAGAAAGGATTATAAACTGTTAATGGGATTTATCTAAGGAATGCAAGGTAAGTACAACATGTGGAAAACAATGTAATACACAATATTGATAGAATACAAGACAAAACCCACATGACCATTTTTTTTTTTCTAATTTTACTTCAAGTTCTGGGATACATGTCCAGAACATGCTGGATTGTTACATAGGTATACAGGTGCCATGGTGGTTTGCTGCACCTATCAACCCATTATCTAGGTTTTAAGACCTGTGTGCATTAAGTATTTGTCCTAATGTTCTCTCCCCTTGCCCTCCACCCCCTGACAGGCCCCAGTGTGTGATGTTCCCCTCCCTATGTCCATGTGTTCTCACTGTTTAACTCCCACTTATGAGTGAGAAGATGCAGTGTTTGGTTTTTTTGTTTCTATGTTAGCTGCAAATGATGGCTTCCAGCTTCATCCATATCCCTGGAAAAGATATAAACTCACTCTTTTTAATGGCTGCATAGTATTCCATAGTGAATATGTGTCACTTTTACATTATTCAGTCTATTATTGATGGGCATTTGGGTTGGTTCCAGGTTTTTGCTATTGTAAATAGTGCTGCAATGAACATACGTGTGCATATGTCTTTATAGTAGAATAATTTATAGTCCTTTGGGTATATACCCAGTAACGGGATTGCTGGATCAAATGGAATTTCTATTTCTAGATCCTTGAGGAATCGTCACACTGTCTTCCACAATGGTTGAATTAATTTACACTCCCACCAACAACATAAAAGCTTTCCTATTTCTCCACAGCCTCAACAGCATCTGTTGTTTCCTGACATTTTAATAATCACCATTCTAACTGGTGTGAGATGGTATCTTATTGTGGTTTTGATTTGCATTTCTCTAATGGCCAGTGATGATGAGCTTTTTTTCATATGTTGTTAGCTACCTAAATGTCTTCTTTTGAAAAGTGTCTGTTCATATCCTTCACCCACTTTTTGATGGGGATGTTTTTTTCTCATAAATTTGTTTATGTTCCTTGTAGATTCTGCATTTTAGCCCATTGTCAGATGGGTAGTTTGCAAAAATTTTCTCCCGTTCTGTAAGTTGTCTGTTCACTCTGATGAGAGTTTCTTTTGATGTGCAGAAGCTCTTTGGTTTGGTTAGCTCACATTTGTCAATTTAGGCTTTTGTTACAATTGCTTTTGGTGTTTTAGTCATGAAGTCTTTGCTCATGCCTATGTTCTGAATGATATTGCCTAGGGTTTTTATGGTTTTGAGTTTTACATTCAAGTATTAATACATCTTGAGTTAATGTTTGCATAAGACGTAAGAAAGGGGTCCAGATTCAGTTTTCTGCGTATGGCTAGCCAGTTTTCTCAGCACTACTTACTGAATAAGG
>NW_016108071.1:260516-261660 GCF_001604975.1 Cebus imitator | reverse complement strand
GAGGAGCATGTGGAAGCGGGACCCCAGAGGGGAAATCCAGGAGGGGAAAGAGAGCTCCCACTGTGTGGGAGGGGATTCCAGAGAGCTGGAAATCCCACCCATTGCTTATTTTTAACAGGTTTGTCAAAGATCAGATGGTTGTAAATGTGTGCTGTTATTTCTGAGGCCTCTGTTCTGTTACATTGGTCTATATGTCTGTTTTGGTACCAGTATTATGCTGTTTTGGTTACTGTAGATTTGTAGTATAGTTTGAAGTCAGTTAGCATGATGCCTCCCGCTTTGTTCTTTTTGCTTAGGATTGTCTTGGCATTATGGGCTCTGTTTTGGTTTCATATGAAATTTAAAGTACTTGTTTCTACTTCTGTGAAGAAAGTCAATGGTAACTTGATGGGGATAGCATTGAATCTATAAATTGCTTTGGGCAGAATGGTAATTTTCACGATATTGATTCTTCCTATCCACGAGTATGGAATGTTTTTCCATTTGTTAGCATCCTCTCTTATTTCCTTGAGCAGTGGTTTTATAGTTCTCCTTGAAAAGGTCCTTCACATCCCTTGTAAATTGTATTCCTAGGTATTTTATTCTTTTTGTAGCAATTGTGAACGGGAGTTCACTTATGATTTGGCTCTCTGCTTGTCTATTGTTGGTGTGTAGAAATGCTTGTGATTTTTGCACATTTATTTTATATCCTGAGACTGTAGTGCTGAAGTAGCTAATCAGCTTAAGGAGTTTGTGGGCTGAGACGATGGGCTTTTCTAAGTATGCAGTCATCTCATCTGCAAACAGAGGCAATTTGACTTCCTCTCTTCCTATTTAAATACCCTTTATTTCTTTCTCTTGCCTGATTATTGTGTTTATTTGATTCTTCTCTCTTTTCTTCCTTATTTGTCTAGCTATTGGTCCATCTATTTTGTTAATCTTTTCAAAAAACCACCTCCAGGCCAGGCGCGGTGGCTCAAGTCTGTAATCCCAGCACTTTGAGAGGCCGAGTCGGGTGGATCACGAGGTCAAGAGATCGGGACCATCCTGGTCAACATGGTGAAACCCCGTCTCTACTAAAAATACAAAAAATCAGCTGGGCATGGTGGCGTGTGCCTGTAATCCCAGCTACTCAGGAGGCTGAGGCAGGAGAATTGCCTGAACC
>NW_016108071.1:258057-259368 GCF_001604975.1 Cebus imitator | reverse complement strand
TCAGTTCTGCTCTAATCTTAGTTATTTCTAATCTAATCATAGTTATTTCTTGCCTTCTGCTAGCTTTTGAATTTGTTTGCTCTTGCTTCTCTAGTTCTTTTAATTATGCTGTTAGGGTGTCAATTTTAGATCTTTCTAGCTTTCCATTGTGGACATTCAGTGCTATAAATTTCCCTCTTAATACTGCTTTAGCTGTGTCCCAGAGATTCTGGTACGTGGTCTCTTTGTTCTCATCAGTTTCCAAGAATTTTCTTATTTCTGTGTTAATTTTATTATTTACCCAGTAATCACTCAGGAGTAGGATGTTCAATTTCTGTATAGTTGTGTGGTTTTGAGTAAGTTTCTTAATCCTGAGTCTAATTTGATTGCAGTGTGGTCTGAGAGAATGTTTGTTATGATTTTTGTTCTTTTGCATGTGCTGAGGAGTGTTATACATTGAATTATGTGGTCAGTTTTAGAATAAATGCTATGTGGCACTGAGAAGAAAGTATTTTCTGCTGATTTGGGGTTGAGAGTTCTGTAGATGTCTATTAGGTCCACTTGGTCTAGAGCTGAGTTCAAGTCCTTAATATCCCTATTAATTTTCTGTCTTGTTTGTCTAATAATGACAGAGGGGTGTTAAAGTCTCCCATTGTTATTGTGTGAGTGTCTAAGTCTGTTTGTAGGTCTCAAAGAACTTGCTTTATGAATCTGGGTGCTCCTGTATTGTGTGCATATATATTTAGGATAATGAGCTCTTCTTGTTGCATTGGTTCTTTTACCATTATAATGCCCTTTTTTGTCTTTCTTGATCTTTTTTGGTTTGAAGTCTGTTGTATCGGAGACTAGGATTGCAAACCATGCTTTTTTTTTTGCTATTCATCTGCTTGGTAAATCTTCCTCCATCCATTTATTTTGAGCCTATGTGTGTCTTTTCATGTGATATGGGTCTCCTGAATACAGCACACTGATGGGTCTTGACTCTTTATGCAATTTGCCACTCTGTGTCTTTTAATTAGGGCATTTAGACATTTACATTTAAGGTTAATATTGTTATGTGTAAATTTGATGCTGTCTGCTGTCATCATGATGCTAGCTGATTATTTTGCACATTAGTTGATGCGGTTTCTTCATAGTGTCTGTGTGTTTCTGCTGTGGCTGGTACTGGCTTTTCCTTTCCATATTTAGTGCTTCCTTCAGGAGCTCTTGGTAAAGCATGACTAGTGATGATAAAATCCCTCAGCATTTGCTTGTCTGTAAAGGATTTTATTTTTCCTTCACTTATGAAGCTTAATTTGGCTGGATATGAAATTCTGGGTTGAAAATTCTTCT
>NW_016108071.1:254495-256802 GCF_001604975.1 Cebus imitator | reverse complement strand
GCCTCCTGAGTAGCTGGGATTACAGGCACGCACCACCATGCCCAGCTAATTTTTGTATTTTTAGTAGAGACGGGGTTTCACCATGTTGACCAGGATGGTCTCGATCTCTTGACCTAGTGATCCACCCGCCTCAGCCTCCCAAAGTGCTGGGATTACAGGCGTGAGCCACCGCGTCCGGCTCCTGTAACCTTTTATCAAGGTTCTTAGCTTCCTTGCATTGAGTTAGAACATGCTTCTTTAGCTCAGAGGAGTTTGTTATTACTCATCTTCTGAAGCCTACCTCTGTCAATTCATCAATCTCATTCTCCATCCACTTTGTCCTCTTGATGGAGAGGAGTATGATAATCTGGAGAAGAGCCATTCCAGTTTTTGGAATTTTCATCATTTTTGTGCTGGTTTTTCTTCATTTTTGTGGATTTATCTACCTTTGATCTTTAAGGCTGATGACCTTTAGATGGGGCTTTTATTGGGGGGGGGATGTCCTTTATGTTGATGTTGTTGCTTTCTGTTTGTTAGTTTCCCTTCTCATAGTCAGCCCCCTCTTCTGCAGGTCTGCAGCTGTTTGCTGATGGTCCACTGCAGACTCTGTTCACCTGGGTAATACCAGTGGAGGCTGCAGAACAGCAAAGATTGCTGCTTGCTCCTTCCTATGGAAGCTTTGTCCCAGAGGGGTACTGGCTTGATGCCAGCCAGAGGTCTCCTGCATGAGATGTCTGTCAACCCCTATTGGGAAGTTTCACCCAATCAGAAGGCTCGGGGGTCAGGGCCCCACTTGAGGAGGCAATCTGTCCCTTAGCAGAGTAGGTGCACTGTGCTGGAAGAATCTTGTCAGGATTAACTGCTCTCTTTAGAGCCAGCAGGCAGGAACAATTAAATCTGCTGAAGCTGCACCCACAGCCACCCCTTCTCACAGGTGCTCTGGCCCAGGGAGAGGGGGGTTTTGTTTTTAAGCCCCTGATTGGGGCTGTTACCTTTCCTTCAAAAATGCCCTGTCCAGTGGGGAGGAATCTAGAGAAGCAGTCTGGCCACAGCCACTTTCTGCATCCAGCCCAGACCTCCCAGCCTCTTTAGCACTGTCAGGGTAAAACCACCTACTAAAGCCTCAGTAATGATGGACACCTCTTCCCCCACCAAGCTTGATCATCTCAGGTCAACTTTGGACTGTTGTGCTGGCAGCGAGAATTTCAAGCCAGTGGTTCTTATTGTGCTGGGCTCTGTGGGAATAGGACCCACTGATCAAGACCACTTGGCTCCCTGGCTTCAGCCCCATTTCCAGGGAAGTCACCGATTCTGTGTCGCTGGGGCTCCAGGTGCCACTGGTGTACAAAACAACAACAACAACAAACAAACTCTGGCAGCTAGCTCAGTGTCTATCCAAATAGCTGCCCAGTTTTTTGCTTTAATACCAGGGACCTGGTGGTATAGGCCCATGAGGGAATCTCCTGATTGCAGATTGCAAAAACTGTGGGAAAAGCATAGTAATCCAGTTGGGTAGCACAGATCCTGTTGGCCTCCCTCAGGTTGGGGGAGGGAGTTCCCCGACTCCTTGCACTTCCCAGGTAAAGTGATGTCCCATCCTGCTTCTGCTTGCCCTCTGTGAGTTGGACCCACTGCCTAACCAATCCCAATGAGATGAACTGGGTACCTCACTTAGAAATGCAGAAATCACCCACCTTCTGTGTTGGTCTCACTGGGAGCTGCAGACTGGAGCTGTTCCTATATGGCCATCTTGGCCCCTTGATAATCTTTTTTATTTTTATCTTTTATTTATTATACTTTTAGTTCTGGGGTACATGTGTAGATCATGCAGGGTTGTTACATAGGTATACATGAGCCATGGTAGTGGTTTGCTGCATCCATCACGTCGTCATCTACATTAGGCATTTCTCCTAATGTTATCCCTCTCCAATCCCCCTACCCCCTGCTCTTCCTCCCCTAGCCTCCCACTCCTTAGGCCCTGGTATGTGATGTTCCCCTCCCTGTGTTCATGTATTCTGATTGTTCAACACCCACTTATGAGTGAGAACATTGGTTTTCTGTTCTTGTGTCAGTTTGCTGAGAATGATGGTTTCCAGTTTCACCCATATCACTGCAAAGGACATGAACTCATTCTTTTTTATGGCTGCACAATATTCCATGATGTATATGTGCCACATTTCCTTTATCCAGTCTATCATTGATGGGCATTTGGGTTGGTTCCAAGTCTTTGCTATTGTGAATAGTGGTGCAATAAACATATGTGTGCATGTGTCTTTATACTAGAATGATTTATAAACCTTTGGGTATATAATCAGTAATGGGATTGCT
>NW_016108071.1:250541-253195 GCF_001604975.1 Cebus imitator | reverse complement strand
TGCTTAGGATTGTCTTGGCTATGTGGGCTCTTTTTTGGTCCCATATGAAGTTTAAGGTGTTTTTTTCCAATTCTGTGAGGAAAGTCATTGGTAGCTTGATGGGGCTAGCATTGAATCTATAAATTACTTTGGGCAGTATGGCCATTTTCACAATATTGATTCTTCCTAATCATGAGCATGGAAAGTTTTTCCATCTGTTTGAGTCCTCTGTTATTTCCTTGAGCAGTGGTTTGTGGTTCTCCTTGAAGAGATCCTTAACATACCTTGTTAGTTGTATTCCTAGGTGTTTTATTCTCTTTGTAGCAATTGCGAATGGGAGTTCACTCTTGATTTGGCTCTCCGTTTGTCTGTTATTGGTGTATAGGAATGCTTGTGATTTTTGCATGTTGATTTTGTATCCTGAGACTTTGCTGAATTTGCTGGTCAGTTTCAGGAGATTTGAGGCTGAGATGATGGGGTCTTCTAGATATACAATCATGCCTTCTGCAAATAGAGACAATTTGATTTCCTCTTTTCATGACTGAATACCCTTTATTTCTTTTTCTTGCCTGAATGCCCTGGCCAGAACTTCCAATACTATGTTGAATAGGAGTGGTGAGCCAGGGCATCCTTGTCTAATGCAGGGTTTCAAAGGGAATGCTTCCAGTTTTTGCCCATCCAGTATGATCTTGGCAGTATGTTATTGTCCAATGGAAAATAACTTTTATTGAGGCCCCACCAACTGTAAATTTTTTTTCTGGCATTAAGCTCCTTCTTCCTTTGCAATTTGGTCTTTCTTGGGTGGTCCCATGAATGCTTTCTTTTCCTCCATTGTCTGGAAATGGCCATGGCCAAACTTGGAGGGGTATCAATGAACTTAAGGTCAGTCTTCTCCAAAGCCCGCTGTTTGGTCTGCACCACCAAGGACTTGCGGAGGTTGAGTACTCGCTTCTTGGTTCCCACCCCACAGCCTTTCAGCATCACAAAGGCATTGGTTACTTTACCATAGTGGACAAAGCCACCCAGAAGGTTGTTGCTCTTGTCAGACAGGTCATAGTCAGTGGAGGCATTGTTTTTTTATCAGTTTGCCATCCTTGATAAGGTAGCTCTGGCCAATCTTATAGATCTTCTTGTTGATCTCAGTGCAGTGATGGTAGCCTTTCTGCTCAGCACATGACACAGAGAAGGCCATATGGTCAGGATGCCACGCCCCAATACAGGCCACCTTGTGCAGGCCTTGGTGGGTCTTTCAGGGTAGCTTCTTGGTGTGCCAATGACTGGTGACTTCTTTGTGGCCTTTGCCTTTGTTCACCCCGATGACATCAATCATCTAATCCTGTTCAAACACTTGGTTCACAGGTACCTGCTCCTCCAGCCTCTCACGGACCCAGTCCAGCTTCTGGGCCATGGTTCCTCCTTTCACCTGGATCTCCATCAGGTGGGCCTTCTTCTGGCCCAGAGGAAGCAGGTGCATCTGGCTGTGGGCAATGACACAGATGACTTAGCAGTACTTCTTCATGCTGCTAAAGTCCTTCTCCAGCTGCTTCTTGCCATTCTTACCCTGACATTTCTTGCAGTACTTGGTAAAAGCCTTCTTCTTATATTCATGCCAGTTCTTATAGAAACCCCTCTTGCACCCATCGCTGATGTGCTCATTGAAGATGATCTTGAAGGTTGGGAGGCCTCAAGGGGTTTCCACATAGCCCACAATGCCTACAACTACCATGGGTGGTGTCTCCACAATGGTCACACTCTCTGCCACTTCCTTCTTTTTCACCTTGTATCCTGGCCCGTCGACTCCCCACACGATATGGGACATGCCAGCCTTGTATTACAGGAAGGCTATGAATTGGGCCTGCTTGGAGGGGTCATATTTAGGGGAGCACTTCACGTTCCCACAATGCCTGCTGTTGTGCTTCCAAGGCAAGAAGCTGAGGGACCCATGTCTGGGAGCAGAGAACCTTCTGTGAGATATTACACCATCAAGTCCTGCCAGTAGAGTGACCATCGTAATAGTTGCAGAGAAAGCATCTGACAAAACCCAACACTCCTTCATGATCACACACACACACACACACACACACATACACACACACACAAAACAAACAAAAAACACTGAATAAACTAGGAATAAAATGGAACTGCTTCAACTTGACAAAAGGTATCTATAAAATACCTCACAGCTAACAATACTTCATGGGGTAAAGGCTGAGCTTATTCTGAACTGATCTTAGGGATTAAGACCAAAAATGGTATCTTTTATCACCACTTCTGTTCAACGTTTTATGACAGGTTCTAGCTAGGGCAATTAGGCAAGAAAATGAAATAAAAGACATCCTGTTTAGAAAGGAAAAATAAAAACTCTATTTATAGATGCCATGATTTTTTATGTAGAACATCCTAAATGATACCATTAAAATCTACTATAATGAATAAACGAGTTATGTAAACCTGCAGGATAAAAAAAAATCAACGTACAAAAAGTAGCTGTATTTTTATATGCTTTCAATGAACAATCTGAAACTAAAATTAAGAAAGCAATTCAATTCACAGTAGGACCAAACAGAATCAAATAGTTAAGAATAATTTTTTTTTTCTTTTTTTTTTTGAGACGGAGTTTCACTCATGTTACCCAGGCTGGAGTGCAATGGCGCGATCTCAGCTCACTGCAACCT
>NW_016108071.1:243179-245251 GCF_001604975.1 Cebus imitator | reverse complement strand
TTTTCAATTACTGTTTTTTTTGTGTGTTTGTTTGTTTGTTTGTGGGGGGGCGGGGGTGGGACCAGCCGAGCCTGATCACCTGGCTCCCTGACTCAGAGTCTTTTTTTTGTTGTTGTTGTTGTTGAACGGTCGACTATCTCCCAGTGTTCCAGTCCCCTGTTGAAAAGGCGCCGGGATCTCCCTTGCCATGACTCACTGAGCTGGCTGAAACAGCGGCGCTGAGATTCCTGGCAGTTTTTTTGCCTAGGAATCTCCTGGCCTGGCTCGCTATTTCAGATGAATGGGTGACTCTGTCGTCTCAGGGCTCCAATCGCCAGCTAAGAGGGCACTCGGACTAGTGTCTTTTGTACGGAGAACCGCTGCGCCAGGGCACGGGCAAAGCAGCCGCATGGGCTGAAACAGCCGTGCTGGCCAAAACAGCCGCTCTGGCGAGCCATGGGGCTCCTCCGCCTGGGAATCTCCTGGTCTGTGGGCAATAAAAATCCGTCTGGAAATGCGGTGTCCACTCACCCTCTGCACTTTCACTAGGAGCTGCAATCCTGAGCTGTTCCTAGTCGACCATCTTCCCTAATCTCTAAAAACCTCTTTTATGCTGATAATTGTACTTAACAACGTTGACAAGAAGGAATAAGGGAAGAAAAAAACAAACAGCCAACTAATATTTCATTTAAGTCTGTGAGATACTATGCAAATGCTAAAGAGTGATTTATTTCCAATTATGTAGTCACTTTCAGAATAGGTGTAATATGATACTGAGAAAAATGTATGTTCTGTAGACCTGGGGTGGTGAATTCTATAAATATTCACTAAGTTTGCTCATTCCAGGTCTAAATTCAGATCATAGATGTCCCTATTAATTTTCTATCTCCTTGATCCGTCGAATATTAACAATGTGGTGTCAAAATCTCCATCTATTATTGTGCGGGAGTCCAAGTCTCTTTATAAGTCATTAAGAACTTGTCTTATGTATCTGGGTGCTCCTATATTGGGTGTGTATATATTTATGATCATTAACTCCTGTTGTTGCATTGATCCTTTTACCATTATGTAGTGTCCTTCTTTGTTTCTTTTAGTCTTTGTTATTATTAAAGTCTATTTTGTCGGAGACAAAAGTTATAACTCCTGTTTTGTTAGTTTGTTTTTGTCTCTCCATTTGATTGGTAAATCTTCCTCGATCCCTTTGTTTTGAGTCTTCGTGTGTTGTTGCTTGTGAGATAGATCTGGATACAGCATACCAATGGGTTTTGACTTTTTATTCAATTTGCCTGTCTGTGTCTTTAATTAGGGCATTTAATCCATATAAATTTAGGATTAATATTAATATTTGAGAGTTAAATATTGTGATTTAATGCTAGCTGGCTATTTTGCCCATTAGTTGATGTAGTTTCTTCATTATAGAGATACTCTGTACCTTTTGGTAGGTTTTTGGGATCACTGATACTGGTTGTTCCTTTCTGTTTGTAGTGCTTCTTTCAGGAGCTCTTGTAAATCAGGCCTGGTGGTGATGAAATCTCTGAGTGTTCGCTTGCTCATGAAATATTTTATTTTTCCTTCACTTATGAAGCTTAGTTTGGCTGGATATGAGATTCTGGTTTGAAAATTCTTTTCTTTGAGGATATTGAATATTGACCCCCACTCTCTTCTAGTTTGTAGGGTTTCTGCTGAGAGATCTGCTGTGAGTCTGATAGGCTTCCCTTTGTGGGTAACCTGGCCTTTCTCTCTAGCTGCCCTTAGAATTTTCTCCTTTATTTCAACCCCAGTCAATCTAGCAATTATGTGTCTTGGAGTTGCTCTACTTGAGGAATATCTTTGTGGTGTTCCCTGGATTACCTGGAGTTGAATATTGTCCTGCCTTGCTAGGTTAGGAAAGTTTTCCTGAATAATATTCTTAAGAATATTTTCCAACTTGAATTCATTCTCTTCGTGACATTTAGGTACACCTATCAATTGTAAATTAGACCTTTTCACATAGTCGCATATTTCTTGGAGGCTTTGCTCATTCCTTTTTACTCTTTCTTCTCAAATCTTGTCTTCTCATTTCATTAAGTTGGTCTTCGATCTCTGATATCCTT
>NW_016108071.1:233478-242939 GCF_001604975.1 Cebus imitator | reverse complement strand
TGTTCTTTTAGCTCACAAAAGTTTCTTATTATCCACCTTCTGAAGCCTAATTCTGTTAATGGAACACACTCGTTCTCCATCAGGCCTTGTTCCCTTGTTGATGAGGAACTGTGATCCCCTGTAGAAGGAGAGGCATTCTGATTTTGGGTATTCTTGGCCTTTTTACGCTGGTTTCTTCCCATTATTGTGAATTCATCCACCTGTCATCTTTGTAATTGCCAACTTTCAAATTAGGTCTCTGAGTGGACATCCATCTTGTTGATTCCCAGCGCCGAAATCTGAGCAACCCACTGCGTTGGCTAAAACAACGGCATTAAGATTCGTGGTGCTTTTCTGCCCGGGAATCTCCGTTCTGGCTTCCTGCTTGAATCCCTTTTTCAATCAGGTGAATGGGCGACTCTGTCTTTCTGGAGCTCCAAACATCAACCAAAAGGTGACCCAGTCCCATTTACTCTGCATTGAGAACTGCCGCGCCAGGGCGCCGGCAAAACCACCACCCCGGCCACAAGAGTCACGCTGGCGACCCGTGGGGCTACTCTGCTGGGAATCTCCTGGTCTGTGGGCAACAAAAATTTGTCTGAAAGTGTGGCGTCCTCTCGCTCTGTGCACTTTCTTTGGGAGCTACAATCCTGAGCTGCTAGTAGTCGGCCATCTTGGATCTCTCTCCCCTACTTCAATCTTTTATTGCTATAGTGACTTATAACAATGTGTACTAAGTTGAAGGCTTTGTTTTGGTTGTTTTTAAGATAGAGTCTCACTCTGTCACCTAGGCAGGAGTGCAGTGGCGTGATCTCAGATCACTGCAGCCGCCACCTCCTGGGTTCAAATGATTCTCCTGCCTCAGCCTCCCGAATAGCTGGGATTACAGGTGCCAGCCACCATGCTCAGCTAATTTTATATTTTTTAGTAGAGACAGAGTTTCACCATGTTGGCAAGGCTGGTCTTAAACTCCTGACCTCAGGTGATCCACCTACCTCGGCCTCCCAAAGTGCTGAGATTATAGGCATGAGCCACTGTGCCCAGCCTGAAGCCTTTTTTAAAATAACATTTTAACTACTTTTTGTAGTATAATCCTTCTTTAGATTCACCATATTTAGTTACCCTCTGGCATTTACTACCTGTGGTTATATTTATTAAACCTAAGAATAAATAAAGCAGAATCTTTTAAAATCAATAAAGTGCTTTGTAGACATTGACATTACTGCTACTCTAACAAATTAAAAGATTGAGGACACTCAAATGCCAGATGGGCACAGAGTAGCACCAGCGTAGAGAGATTATCCATAACTGGGTTATGTTCCTGAAATGGCTCTGCTTCCACCCAAAGCCTCCAGAGCATTTCTACTGGCATAGTACAACACATGGAGCAAGGCTGCAATCATGGCAAAAGTCTATGGAAATTTGTATGCTTTATGGTTTAGTTCACAAACTCATTCTCTTTTTGTTTTTGCCATTCCAAACACTTATGCTTTTGAGATTATGGGATCCCCCGCTTTTATTTATGTTTATCTTCTCATATTTATTCAATGAATAAGATAGAGGCTTCAGTTCCAGCAGGATCCTTCAGATAACTGGAGCAAACCTAAATATGAAGTGGACCTTTCCTCTCCCTGCCCCCTCTGGCAGAAGTAAGAAGTAAGCCATAGTGATTTTCTTAAATAAAATCTTCCAACTGATCACCCTTCAGTGATATACTCTGGGTTAATTTCACTCAGAGAGTGTTCTGTCCCCAAATGACTTTGCCACGTTTACCTTTTACTTAATTCCTTTTGTACACCAGAAGACTAGTGTACTAAGAGATTGTGTCTATCTAATTAACTTCACAATGATTAAAAACCAGTCAGTTTCAAAGTTGGAATACTTAGTGAGGTATGTTCTCATGTTTACCTTCTCTAAACATGAAAGTTTTATATAAATAGATTAAAGTAATGCTATTTATGCCAGTTGTGTTCATCCATAAGATAGTGGGGTTGTATTCTGGGTTTTTTACATGGGTCCACACTCTTCTTTATGCTCTGTTACATGTCTTTCATTGCTACTTTGAAAGGTAATGACATATACATAATGTAAAGCTTGATTTTTGATGTCATTTTTCTATAGGAGCATTATACTCTGAAGTCTCAGTTCCTTGATGAAGAGACTGGATTTTTTGACTGAATTCTATATACTTCTTAAGTACCTGGTATCTAGTGGCCTCTCAGCTATTACTAGTACTTGTTAGGTCCTGGAAATGTTTAATAATTATCTGTTGCTTTTTGTTAAGGATAGCAATCAAGTAGAGTGAAGACTGCTGAGGTGAAAAACAGACACACAAAAGCCTAAATAGCTGAGAGTCCTCTGTTTACTGGAGGCTTCAGATATCTTCATGATTGTGAAGACAAAAACAAAAAAATTAGAAAACTACCAAAAGGAAAAGTAAGTGCAAACCAAAACAGGGAATGACAAAGGAAGCCACCTGAAGATGCCTTCATCATCTGAACATTTCTCAGTTGCTATTTTACTTTGTAAAAGTAGTCTGTTATTTAAGAGTCAATTGCATTTATCTGTGCCTCATTTCCCCTATTTGTTATGTATCTTCTCAAGGCATTGGACAATGTTAACCACATTCCTTTTAACTCCCAGAACATAAAGTCTTATGTATCAAGCGAGAGAAATTTATAAGCCCTTCTTTATGTTTTCCTGGGAACTAGATAAAAGTGTTTTAAGTAAGGGGAAATCACTTAAAATGGTAAACGTGTCTATTTCTCTGCATGGTTGAGGACCTCCAGCTGCTCCAGGCTGCAGTTTGCATCCTGCCACCCCTGCAAAACTTCTGTCTGATATATGCCTTCACCACCGCCCACCCTGAGGCAATGCTGATTCTGGGAAGCTGAGCCCTCTTTTTTCAGTGCAATTCCTCTCTCCCTGTGCCCTGGGAGAAGCCAGACGACAGTCTTGAGAGATGCTGCCAGCAAGTTGTTTATGCCAGTATAGTGTTGCCCTACCTGTGGCCTCACTGTAGAGCCCTCTATGGGGAGGGGATGTATCTGATTCTGATGTTCTTTTACAAATCAAATTTCTGCATTTTAATTTTTGTACCTCTTTTCAGACTCTGCATTGTATGATTGAATATTTATTTTCTTTCTTTTTTTTTTTTGGCTGAGCACAGGGGACTTTATTGATGGTACAAGACAAGGTGGGGCTCCCTAGGCCCCTCCCTCTTCAAGGGGTCTGCATGGAAACTGTGAAGAGGGGCAATTCAGTGTGGTGGGGGACTCTGTGGCAGGGATTCCCCAGCAGTGAGTGTGTCTCTTCCTCTCGTGCTCTCGCTGGGGCTGGTGGTCCAGGGGTCTTACTCCTTGGAGGCCATGTGGGACATGAGGTCCACCACCCTGTTGCTATAGCCAAATTCATTGTCATACCAGGAAATGAGCTTGACAAAGTGGTCGTTGAGGGCAATGCCAGCCCCATCATCAAAGGTGGAAGAATGGGTGTCACTGTTGAAGTCAGAGGACACCACCTGGTGCTCAGTGTATCCCAGGATGCCCTTGAGGGGGCCCTCCGACGCCTGCTTCACCACCTTCTTGATGTCATCATATTTGGCAGGTTTTTCCAGACGGCAGGTCAGGTCCACCACTGACATGTTGGCAGTGGGGACACGGAAGGCCATGCCAGCGAGCTTCCCGTTCAGCTCAGGGATGACCTTGCCCATGGCCTTGGCAGCTCCAGTAGAGGCAGGGATGATGTTCTGGAGAGCCCCACGGCCATCACACCACAGTTTCCCAGAGGGTCCATCCACGGTCTTCTGGGTGGCAGTGATGGCGTGGACAGTGGTCATGAGTCCTTCCACGATACCAAAGTTGTCATGGATGACCTTGGCCAGGGGCGCTAAGCAGTTGGTGGTGCAGGAGGCATTGCTGACAATCTTGAGGCTGTTGTCATACTTCTCATGGTTCATGCCCATCACGAACATGGGGGCATCAGCAGAAGGGGCAGATATGATGACCCTTTTGGCTCCCCCCTGCAAGTGAGCCCCAGCCTTCTCCATGGTAGTGAAGACGCCAGTGGACTCCACCACGTACTCAGTGCCAGCATCGCCCCACTTGATTTTGGAGGGATCTCGCTCTTGGAAGATGGTGATGGGATTTCCATTGATAACAAGCTTCCCGTTCTCAGCCTTGACAGTGCCATGGAATTTGCCATGGGTGGAATCATACTGGAACATGTAGACCATGTAGTTGAGGTCAATGAAGGGATCATTGATGGCGACAATATCCACTTTACCAGAGTTAAAAGCAGCCCTGGTGACCAGGCGCCCAATACGACCAAATCCGTTAACTCCGACCTTCACCTTCCCCATGGTGTCTCAGGGATGTGGCTGGTGATGGGAGACTAGATGCGGCTGTCTGGCGAACAGGAGGAGCAGAGAGCCTGAATATTTATTTTCTTATTAAAAATGATAAATTCACCAGCACATTGCTTTTTCTTTTCTTTTTTTTTGTTTGCTTTTTCTATCTTAATATCGACTATCTTAATTCCGTAAAATTATGTCTTGAGTAAAGTAGTCATTGCAGTATTTTATAATCCTAGTCATGTACCAGCGTTTTCTCAAGGGAAAAATTATTACAGTTATCTCTTCAATATTTGCTTTGTGAAATAGTGATTAACAGCATTTATAGCTAACCCTGTCTGCAGTGACTGTTTTGAGAACATTAATCTCTAACTTAAAAGACCAAGATTTTATCAGTTTGTATGGAATTTGTGTTTGTTCCTCAGTCCTGGTTTCTCTCTCTTTCTTTCTTTTCTTTTCTTTTCTTTTCTTCTTTTCTTTTCTTTTCTTTTCTTTTCTTTTCTTTTCTTTTCTTTTCTTTTCTTTTCTTTTCCTTCCTTTCTTTCTTTCTTTCTTTCTTTCTTTCTTTCTTTCTTTCTTTCTTTCTTTCCTCCTCCCTCTTCTCCTTCTCCTCCTCCTCCTCCTCCTCCTCCTCCTCCTTCTTCTTCTTCTTCTTCTGAATGAGCATTTCTTATTGTTGCCCAGGCTGGCCTCTAAGGCATAGCCTCACCTCCTCAAGCACCAGGACAACTGGCCTGAGCCACTGCAGCTCTCAGTCCTGCTTTCTTCATAAACTTAAGAAGATATTTGCCATGGATTTCTGAATATTTCAAGTACGTTTGAGAGGATTCAGTACAAATTACAGAAATTCAACACATTAACAACAGGAAAAATGTAATGGATAGTTAGGGAATGATATAAAAAGAAATAATCTAAATAAAAGCCAATATTATATATATTTGTTAGCTGCCTTAGTTTATCTTTGCAGGCACTGAGGAAACATAATTTTTTATCTTCAGTAATAACATAAATTATTGTACAAAGCCTAAAAATAAGTATTCTCTTTGTAAACAAAAGGCTGTCTGAGACAAGTATCAATCATTTTAGGTTATTTTGCCAAAATTAAGGACATGCCCGTGACACAGCCTCAGGAGGTCCTGCCAACATGGGCATAAGGTAGTTGAGCTACGACTCATTTTATACATTTTAGGGAGACATAAAACATCAGTCAATACATGTAACATGTGCACTGGTTCATTCTCAAAAGGCAAGACAACTAAAAGTGGGGGCTTCCAGGTTACAGACAGAATCAAAGATTTTCTGACTGGCAATTGGTTGAAAGAGTTACTATCTAAAGAGCTGGAATCAATAGAAAGGAATGTCTTGGTTATAATAAAGGACTGTGATGACCAATGTTTTATCATGTAGATTAAGCCCCCAGGTAGCAGGCTTCAGAGAAAATAGTTAGCAAATATTTCTTATTAGACTTAAAGAGTCTGTTCTATCAGGTGTTTTTGTTTTTGTTTTCCTTTAGTTGGAGTTTTGCTCTTGTTGCCCAGGCTGGAGTTCAATGGTGTGGTCTTGGCTCACTACAACCTCTGCCTCCCTTGTTCAAGCAATTCTCCTGCCTCAGCCTCCTAAGTAGCTGGGATTACAGAAACGCTCCACCATGCCCAGCTAATTTTTGTATTTTCAGTACTGACAGGGTTTCACCATATTGGCCAGGCTGGTCTCGAATTCCTGACCTCATGTGATCCACCCACCTCAGCCTTCCAAAGTGCTGGGATTACAGGGATGAGTCACTGAACCTGGCCTTGTTCTATCAGTTTTAAGGTCTCTGTGTTTATGTGAATGCTTGTCAGCTATGAGGGATGTCTGACACGTCTCTCTCACTTTTCATTATGGCTAAAACTAGTTTTTCAGGCTAACTTTGGAATGTCTTCAACCAAGAAGCAGGTCTGCTCAGATGGCTGAGGGGCTTAGAATTTTATTTTTGGTTGATATTTTCCCCCTTCTGGCCAATATTTGCCAGAAACAACATTGATGGCCACCAAACTTCTATTTTGTTCCATAGCATCACTTAGGTGGCATGGCTGCCTGGCCCAGGTCCATTGTCTCCCTCAGTGGGGCCCCTAGGTCCAAGGGACTTAGAGCCAAAAGATTTATAGCCAATTTCAATGTTCTATGCCAAACAGGAATGGACATGGCCAGGTATTTATTAACCCTTAAAATTTGTATGTAATATAAAAGCCAGCAAACAAAAAACCAAAGGTGAGTTTACAAAATTGACTTATCTACATTTAACTTCTATATGGTGAGCTGCTGTGATCTTGGTTTTAGTTACAGACTTATAGCAATTAGCTATACAAAACATAAGCCTTGTTAAAACCTTTTAGCTAAGGAGTTTAGAGACTTGTACCACAATGCTTTTTGCTCTCTTTAGCAATTTATCCTAAGGTGGCTGATAATTTTTTTAAAGTATATATCTATCTGCATAAATCTCATAACTGGGACTATTACACCCAGGAGTCTTCATCACAGGTATCTTTATATCCTCTCAGTAATAATTTTCTTTTAATTCTACATAAAGTAGAAAATTCTTTATGGTTGTGATGGGTGAAATGGTGCCATGCATGTAATTATCCAGAAGGCAAAGTTCCTTATTTTGCCAGCTGTTTAGGCATCCATGTACCCATCCTTGATTTGCGGGGTCTGAACTAATTCTGTTCCTCAAAACTTGCCCTTATAATCTCACACGCCCACGTTTTCTGTGATAGTCCCTGGGCTTGGAGGGAAGTTGCTTGTACAGATATAGCAGCAGGGCCTTTGCAGTGAAAAACTGACTGGACCCAGTGGGATTCAAAATGACACAGATTTGCAGGCTTTTTCAAATAATCTCTAGTCCTCTGAATACATGATTCTGATTTTCTCAGAAGAAGTAGAACTACGAGTGATAAATAACTATAGTTTGACGATCTAAAGAGAATGTGCCTGCAGAAGAGAAAAAAGAAACTATTCCATTAGGGTGCCAACGAAAAACATGAAGAAAATTATAACCTGATACAATATTATTGTGGCCCAGAAATAATCGATGATTCAACTTTCACTCAAAAACAAAAGTTGGACCTAGAAATAGAAATTCCATTTGACCCAGCAATCCCATTACTGGCTATATATCCAAAGGATTATCAATCGTTCTACTATAAGGACACATGCACACAAGTGTTCATTGCAGCACTGTTTAAAATAGCAAAGACCTGGAACCAACCCAAATGCCCATCGATGATAGACTGGACAGGGAAAATATGGCACATATACACCATGGAATACTATACAGCCATATAAAACAATGAGTTTGTGTCCTTTATAGGGACATGCATGAACCTGGAAACCATCATTCTCAGTAAACTGACACAAGAACAGAAAATCAAACACTGCATGTTCTTACTCATAGGTGGGCATTGAACAATGAGAACACATGGACACAGGGAGGGGAGCACTACACACTGGGGTCTGTCAGGGGGAAATAGGGGAGGGACAGCGGGGGGTGGGGAGTTAGGGAGAGATAGCATGGGGAGAAATGCCAGATATAGGTGATGGGGAGGAAGGCAGCACATCACACTGCCATGTGTGTACCTATGCAACAATCTTGCATGTTCTTCACATGTACCCCAAAATTTAAAATGCAATTAAAAAAAACAAAAAAGCAAAAAACAAAAGTCAAGGCCATAGTCCAGTAAAAGGTGTTATAGTTTTCCTTTGAAACAATTCCTCTCTCTCTGGTCCTCCTTTTCTACTAAGGAGAAATTACAGTAAGACCAATTTGTGTGAGAAATAAGTTTTAGGCTTATTATACTTGGCCTGATTATTTACATAAAGTGCAGCAAGAATTGTTTGACCCTATGGGCTCTTTTCAAGTTGGCTTTTCTGAACTTTACCTAAAAATATGTTATTCAAGTCAAAGCATTGGAAAAATAACCAATGTCTCCAATTGTCTTATTATTATTATTATTTTACAAAAGACTAGTAGTAAACTTATGCAAATAACTCTATTGTTATAAAATCAGAATATGCATGAACAATTTCCAAATTTTGGAGAACTCTGAAAGAAAAGTAAATTTGCTAACAAAAACATACTTTGCCCAATTGCTCTAGACTGTAACTAACAAATAAATAAATAAATAAAAAGATTTCCATGACTCTTCTTTAACCAGATCAGCAGCAAACAAAGTGTTGTTTGTTCACCTTGAAACTGCCATTCACAAGCCAAGCAGCTCTTGTCAGCTGAGAGCTGTTTATCTGGCACTGAAAAATCTAGCAGCTCTTCACATTGTTAGAGTCAGTCCTAGGAGAAAAAGAGGCTCCCTTCTAATGAATATCTTCTCCTTGCATCCCCAGATAGCATGATCCTATAAAAACCACATCCATTTTATCATGGAACTCTTTGGGGCACTATTGTTTTCATTAGCATAGTGGTAGCTGTAGTTAGCATTCCATAGAAAGGCAATAAGTGTCCCTTAAGTGGAAATTCTCTAGTCCAAACTTCCAGTAGTTGTCACTGGAAAAGTGCTCACAGGCATTCGCTATAAGCCCCGGTAAACATTCCACAAAGAGCTATCAAATGAAGAATTTGTCCTGACCAGCACTCTAGCTTCCCCCCATATTCTGTAGGCTCAGGTAACCTTTCTAGTTCCTATTAAGTGTGTCCAATGAACATTTCTCAAAGGGCAGATTTACACATCTTCAGTTTTATAGTACTAGATAAGGGAAACATCCCTTAGTGAGATACAATACCCATTTTCACAGAAAATTTAGATAAAGGAGTCACAACTATCTTACAGAAAGCCTGTTTAAACATCTCAAATTTCATAATCTTATCAATCTTTACATTTTTATGTTCTGGTTCCAGGAACTTTTCTTCTCTACCCCCAAACCATTTTACTGTTTCTAGTGTAAAAGGATTTGAACCCTCAGCATGGAGTTGAGCCAAAAAACTCAAGCTCTTTTGTCAATCTTTAACTCACCTCAACATTGCCCCGGTAATGTTAGCTTCCTCATTATAATTTTTCCCTTTTGTTTTTTCTGAAATTCCTCCAACCTGGGGCCAGTATAGAAAATTAATGTGAAACTTTTTTTTTTTTTTTTGAGACGG
>NW_016108071.1:218600-231088 GCF_001604975.1 Cebus imitator | reverse complement strand
GTTGACCAGGATGGTCTCGATCTCTTGACCTCGTGATCCACCCGCCTCGGCCTCCCAAAGTGCTGGGATTACAGGCTTGAGCCACCGCGCCCGGCTGAATTTCATTTTATCTTGTACAGATAACAATAACTGGGGAGTCAAAGTTTCCAATTTCCTACCTTTTAATTTTCTCTTTATTCATTTAGCTTTGTCTGTGTGTGTGTGTGTGTGTGTGTGTGTGTGCACGCATATATATATACACACACGCATATATATATATATATATATAATTTCATTTATTTATTTATTTGTGATGGAGTCTTGCTCTGTCTCTCAGGCTGGAATGCAGTGGTGCAATTTTGGTTCACTGCAACCTCTGCCTCCTGGGTTCAAGTGATTCTCTTACCTCAGCCTTGTAAGTAGCTGAGATTACAGATGCATGTCACCATGCCAGACTAATTTTTGTATTTTTAGTAGAGTTGGGGTTTTGCCATGTTGGCCAGGCTGGTCTTGAACTTCTGACCTCAGGTGATCCACCCACCTTGGCCTCCTGAAGCGCTGGGATTACAGGCGTGAGCCACCACACCCACACCCAACTGTCTGTATCTTTTTTTAATTTTTTATATTTTATTATTTTTTTAATAACATTTTTCTTTTTTTTTCCCTGACCAGGAATCAAACCCGTGCCGTGGCAGTGAGAGTGTCGAGAGTGTCGAATCCTAACTGCTAGACTACCAGGAATTTTTTTTTTTTTTTGAGATAGAGTCACTGTTGTCCACCCCCCCCCCTCCCCGGGCTGGAGTGCCGTGGCACAATCTCAGCTCACTGCAGCCTCCGTCTCCCAGGTTCACTTGATTCTCCTGCCTCAGCCTCCTGAGTAACTGGGATTACAGGTGCACACCACCACACCTGGCTAATATTTTATTTTGTTTTTTGTATTTTTAGTAAAGACAGGGTTTCACTAGGTTGCGAGACTGATCTCAAACTCCTGACTTCATAATCTGCCCGCTTTGGCCTCCCAAAGTGCTGAGATTACAGGCGGCAGCTACCACACCTGGCCTATAACTTTCTTTAAACCTCTCTTACTTCCTGGTTCTTTTCACTGTGTTTTGTATATAACCATTAAATAATTTTTGAATTAGACAAAGATTTTACCTTTTAACAGGAACACATTCTTTTAAAAAATGTTTTTCTATAAATTTATAATTTGGAAATTATTCAGATATTTAATAAATATTATTTATCATAAATTATATTACAAGTTTATTTATGAGCATTTATTCCATTACATATCCTTGACAAATTTATTTATTTTTAATGGTTTGCCTGGATTATTTATGAAAACACTAATAGTCATTATTTAAAGTTATTTCTCCGTTATATGCTTTTATAGCCTATAAATTGCAGGTTTTTGCCTATGCAAGAAATTTGAGGTTGACTATATGGATATTTTACCAATAATTCAGAAGTTAGCTCTTTTCATTAGACCAACAGTATTAATTGTCTTACTTATCAAAAATTACACAAGCAAAGATCATTCTATTTGTGGCTATGTTTATGGTTTTGTAACTCTCATGCCAAATTTTGATACTTTATAGTATTTGGCAAGTATAAGTATGAAACTACTTGATCAATAAATGCAAACAAAAATGTTGACAATTCTAAAGACATTTCTAATATTACTTTACCAATAATATTATATTAGGCTAATTTATAGATGATTTTACTTAAGTCACATGAACTTGAAAAACATTTGGGATTACTTCTTATTTAATTTATGAATACTCCTTAACTTTAATCTAATTTGGTACTTTGTGGCCACAACACACAACAAAATACATGCATGTATATATAAACATACACATACACACTCATACAAAGATCTCGTAGTTTTTACTTCAGGACTCTAGCAACTATATATTAATGCAAACTCATTGGTTTACAAAAAACTAAAAAATAAACAAAAAGAAAACAGTTGGATCCAAACAGTGGTTTTTACCTCAGTAGAAAAGTAACAGCAGATTTAATGCAGGCAGAAAAAAAAAAATAGAGAAATAGACAACTTAGTAACTGTATAGTTGCAGGTTGACCTTTAGGCTCTGAATTTTTCCTGGATGTAATTTGCTCATCAGTTTAAAATGTGTATAGCAGACCGTAATATGTAACCAGCTGGAGTACTAGAAAACCTGGGATGCCCTCAAACTTTTCCATTTTACCCACATATTTGCAAGTAGAGGCACCATAAAAACCAATAAGTTAAAAAAAAGAGGATCATTCTCTTTCTCTTTCTTTATTTTTATGTATTTATGTATTTATTTTGAGATGGAGTCTTGCTCTGTCATCCAGGCTGGAATGCAGTGGCATGATTTTGGCTCACTGCAACTTCCGGCTCTTGTGTTCCAGTGGTTCTCCTGACTCAGCCTCCCAAGTTGCTGGGACTACAGGCATGCACCACCACACCTGGCTGATTTTTGTATATTAGAAGAGATGTGGTTTCAGCACGTTGGCGAGGCTAGTCTTGAACTCCTGACCTCAAGTGATCTTCCTGCCTCAGCCTCCTAAAGTGCTGGTATTACAGGTGTGAACCACCACGCCCAGCGTCTTTCTTCATTCTTAGATTGTTTCTCGCCTCTTTTTCTCAAAAGGAGGACCTCGTCTGTGGTCTAGAGGTGTGTGTGTGTGTGTGTGTGTGTGTGTGTGTATTAATGTGTGCTGATTGTGAACGGGGCTACACAGTGTTTCACCACTGAGTCATTTCCACCCTCTTACATGTCTCAGTTTCTCTCACCAGAGATCTACCATCTCCAAGAGGGCTCAAAATGGCTAGTGATCAGCTCTCATATGCTGGACAAGGACTTTTTAAACCAATTTTGTTGGTTCCTTGTAGGGCCACTTCATGTCATCAGGTGGGTCAACTCTCAGATACTCCCACTCAGCCCCCAGTCACCCAGGAGTGCCATTTGGCTGGGAGGAGCTAAATGCCCTTTCTCTTTGGAGCCAAAAAGCTCAGCCTCTCATTTGTCTATGCACATTACAGTTTAGTTCCTCATGCAAATGTGCAGACAAGCCAACTGACCTTAATTTTGGGAGGAAAAAACAATGGACAAGATACTTTGAAATGCACCTCTGAACTAGAAACCAAAAGCGGGGGTGACTCTCTTTGTCTTTAGCAAAAGCCAATGGAGAAAATCCTTTAGCATGCACCTTTAAACTAGAAATAGAATGCTAAACAACTTCCCAGGGGAAAAAAACTCGGCCCAGAACCCTTCCTGAAAACTATCCTCAGTCATCCCCTAACTTTGTAGCTCTCACCTGCCATTACACATGCCAAAGTCAAATTCTCTCTCAGAACAAGGTAATTTCTGGTATCCCCAAAACCCAAAGAGATCAGTTAATGCAATACAAGAAAGCAGAGCTTAAGCCTTAAGAATCTGCTCATGACTCTTGCAACTCCACAAAGAAAGCTAAACACCACAAAAGCAGCATAAATGGCACTTTTATTCTTAGTTCTTTAAGGTGTCTGAGTCATTAGAAGCCTGCTCTAGATTTTTGAGTTTGTATGGAAGATGGCAAAATTGGAAGGGCAATAGGGTGAAAGAAAAGTAATTGAAAGAACATTTTATCTTTTTAAGAAAGGAAGTGAACAGAGAAACCAAGTACATGTTTTTTGTTTTTGTTTTTTTCTTACAGCTGTGAGAAATTTTACCCAATTCAGAAGGCTTGCTACTCACAATTTGGAATTCTCATTCTGATTTGACTAAGTTGGGTAGAGTTGGTCATATTCAATGAGAGAATAACCAAAACAAACAATGCGATTACTGAGTACTCTGATGGTAAGAAGTTAAAACCAGCTGGATGTCAGTTTTAACTTTTAATCATTAAGAAGAACTTTCAAGACAAAAACAAAAAACAAAACAACAACAACAACAACAACAAAACCCTAAACTACTTATCTAGGAATGGGGCCCATGCACAAGACTGCTCTCTTCTATTTTAGAAGCAGAAAAAAACTCAGACTCGTCTTCCCTCTTGGAGGTGAGCTGAAACTCCAGAGGGAGTTGCCTGCTTTCCATTGTTACAGAATCAGGAAAATTCACCTTCTTTGTCAGAAACAAGTACAACTCCAGAAAAGGAGTCATACAACAATATAAACCACAGATTTTACTAAACTTTTGGGAGATCAGAGATTCTCTTTAAGGGGCCTTCAAGGCCAGTAAATTTTTCTATTGGTTTGAGCAATAACAATAGCTCAAACTGTTACTGAGCATGGTTAGATTTGACAAAGATCAGGAGAAACTCTACTCAGAGTTCCTTCGTGGTTACCAATTTGTAAAACAAAGAGTATCTGAGAGAAGACTCCATTGATTTAGAAGTTTATTTTGCCAAAGTTAAGGACATGCCCATGATATAGCCTCAGGAGGTCCTGACGACATGTGCACAAGGTGATTGGGCTACAACTGGTTTTATACATTTTAGGGAGACATAAAACATTAATCAATACATGTCAAATGTACATTGATTTTGTCTGGAAAGGTGAGACAACTGGAGTTCTGGGCTTTCAGGTGATAGGTAGATTAAAAGATTGTCTGATTGGCAATTGGTTGAAAGAGTTATTATCTAAAGACTTGGAATTAACAGAAAGAAATCTCTGCATTATAATAAGGGGTTGTAGAGAACAAGGCTTTACCATGTAGGTTAAGCCTCCAGGTAGCATACTTCAGCAA
The DNA here is from genome assembly GCF_001604975.1 of Cebus imitator. Classification (NCBI taxonomy): domain Eukaryota; kingdom Metazoa; phylum Chordata; class Mammalia; order Primates; family Cebidae; genus Cebus; species Cebus imitator. The sequence continues at coordinate 226,385 of NW_016108071.1, read as the reverse complement.
CAATAGATTTTAAATGGTTTTTATTAGACTTAAAGAGTCTGTTCTATCAATCTTAAGGTCTCTGTGTTGATGTGAATGCTGGTCAGCTGTAAGGCATGTCTTACACACCTCCCTCACTTCCCATTATGACTAAAACTAGTTTATCAGGTTAACTTTGGAATGGCTTCAACCAAGAAGAGGGGTCTGTTTAGATCGTTGGAGGGCTTATAATTTTTTTGGTTTATACTTTTTGTTTTATTTTTTAATTTGTGTGGGGACATAGGAGTAATACATACATATCTATGAGGTACATTAGATGTTTTCACAGAGCATTAAATGTAAAATAAGCACAGCATGAAGAACGGGGCATCCATTCTCTCAAGCACTTCCCTTTTGAGATATAAACAATCCAATTACATTCATTAAGTTATTTTAAACTGTACAATTAACTTATTATTGACTATAGTCACCCTGTTGTGTTATCAAATAGTCAGTTTTATCCATTTTTTTTCTATTTTTTTTTTTAGACAAACAGTTTTATTTGAAAAAACAGAGCCAGCTGGGTATCCCCCTTCCCACAGACCTGACAGTGTCAGCCTCAGTTGTGGGAGGACCAGATTCCTGCAGAGGTTAGGGGTGAGAGGCCAGACCCAAGGGCTAGACCATGCGAGTGGTCACACTGGGGCAGAGGCCACAGTGCACATCAGGGCCTGGGTTTCACTGATGCACATGGGGCAGTGCACAGTGGGTTGAGGCCCCTGGAGGCTCTGGGTGCCAAATCTCACCCATGGTCATGGCCAAAGCTGGGGGTGATGTTCAACCAATGCCAGTGGCCCCAATCACTAGTGAGATGTGTATGGCCAACACTGCTGGACCTACCTGGGCAGAAAGATCATTATTTTATTTCTATTTTTATTTTTTGGTACACACTAACAATTCTCACCCCCCTGCTAGCCCTGCACTACACTTTCCAGCCTCTAGTAACCATTATTCTACTCTCTATGTCCATGAGATCACTTTTTTTTAACTTTTAGATCCCACAAATAAGTAAGAACACGTGATGTTTGTTTTTATGTGCCTGGCTTATTTCACTTAACATAATAATGTTCAGTTTCCTCTGTGCTGTTGCAAAGGACAGGATCTCATTTTTTTGTGGTCAAATAGTACTCCATTATGTATATGTGTCACATTTTCTTTATCCATTCAGCTGCTAATGGACAGTTAGGTTGCTTCCAAATCTTAGCTATTTTAAAAAGTGCTGCAACAAACATAAGTGTGCAGATGTCTCTTCAATGTATATATTTCTTTTTTGGGGGGTATATATCCATCAGTTGGCATGTTGGATCATATGGTACCTCAAGTTTTAGTTTTTTGAGGAATCTCCAAACTCTTCTTCATAGTGGTTGCACATTTACATTCCAAATGTACATGATGTTGAGCACATTTTCTTTTTCTTCTTTTTTTTTTTTTGAGATGGAAGATGGAGTCTCACACTGTTACCCAGGCTGGAGTGCAGTGGTGTGATCTCAGGGTCTCAGCTCACTGCAACCTCGGCTGCCCAGGTTCAAGTGATTCTCCTGCCTCAGCCTCCCGAGTAGCTGGGATTACAGGCACCTGCCACTGTGCCTGGCTAATTTTTCTTTTTGTATTTTTAGTAGAGACAGGGTTTCACCTTGGTCGGGCTAGTCTTGAACCCCTGACCTCGTGATCCACCCACCTCAGCCTCCCAAGTAGCTGGGAGTACAGGTGCATGCCACCCTGCCTGGCTAATTTTTGTATTTTTTGTAGAGATGGAGTCTTGCTGTGTTGCCCAGGCTGGTCTCAAACTCCTGAGTTCAAGTGATCCATCTTCTTCCTTTCTGATTTAGATGCTTTTGTATCTTTCTCTTGTTTGATTGCTCTTACTAGGACTTCAAGTACTATATTGTGGTGAATATGGGCATTTTTGTCATGTTTAGATCTTAGAGGAAAGCCTTTCGTTTTTTCTCTATTCAGTAGGATACTAGTTATGGGTCTGTCATATATAGCTTTTATTATGTTGACATTTGTTTCTTCTATTCCAACATTTTGAGGGTTTTTATCATAAAGGGATGTTGAATTTTGTTAAATATTTTTCAGCATCAATTAAAATAATCCAACTGGATTGTTTTCATCCTTCATTCTATTGATATGATGTACCACGTTGATTGATTTGCATATACTAAACTCTCCTTGCATCCTAGGAATAAATCGTACTGGTCATGACCAATTATTTTTCTAATTTATTGTTGAATTCAGTTTCTTAGTATTTTGTTGATAATTTTTGCATGAATATTCATCAGAGATATTAGCCTGCAGTTTTCTTATCATGATATGTCTTTGTCTGGTTTTGGTATCAGGGTACCTCTGGCCTTGTAGTATGAGTTTGGAAGTATTCCCTTGTATTCTATTTTTTAAAAAATAGTTTAAGTAGAATTGGTATTAGTTCTTTAGGAGTTTGACAGAAGTTAGCAACAAAGCCATTGGCTCCTGAGCTTTTCTTTAGTAAGAGACTTGTTATTATGGCTTCAATCTTATTAACTGTTATTGGTCTTTCCAGATCTTGGATTTCTCCCTGTTTTAATCTCGGTAGGTTCTATGTGTCTAGGAATTTGTCTATGTCTTCTAGATTTTCCAATTTATTGAAATATAGTTGCTCATAGTAGCCACTAATGATCTTTTAAATAGCTGCAGTGTCAGTTGTAATGTCCCCTTTTTCATTTCTGATTTTATTTATTTGAATCTTCTGTTCTTACTCTGGCTAAATTGTCAATTTTGTTTAACTTTTCAAAAAACCAGCCTTGTGTTTTATTTATCTTCTGTATTGGTTTTCCATTTCAACTTCATTTATTTCTGCTATGATGTTTATTATTCCTTTTCTTTTACTAATTTTGCATTTTTTTTTCCAGTTTTCTATCTCTTTAAAGAGAATTCTTGCATAGTTTATTTGAAGTGTTTTTTTAAATGTAGGCACTTTCAGCTATAAACATCCTTCTGAGTATTGCTTTTGCTGTATCCCATACATTTGGATTTGTTCTGTTTCCATTATTATTAGTTTCAAAAAATTTTTTAATTTTCTTCAGTAATTTTTCATTGACCCACTGGTCATTGAGAAGCATGTTGTTTAACTTCAATTTATTTCAATAGTTTCCAAATTTTTTCTTGTTACTAATTTCTAGCTTTATTCCATTGTGATAAGAGGAGATGTGTGATATTATTTCCATTTTTGGATGTTTTAAACTTGGTTTGTGACTTAACATATGGCCTATCCTTGAGAATGATCCATGTGCTGAAAAAAAAATGTGTAGGCTGTAGTAATTGAATGAAATGTTCTGTAAATATCTATTAGATGCACTTGGTCTATATTGCAGATTTAGGCTGATGTTTCCTTATTTTTTGGAAGATCTGTCCAGTGCTGAAAGTGGGGTGTTGATGTCTGCTGCTATTATTGTATTGGGGCCTACCTGTCTTTTTAGCTCTAATAATATTAATATTTGCTGTATTTATCTGGGAGATCCAGTGTTGGGTGCATATATATTTAAAATTGTCTTATGCTCTTGATGAATTGACCCCTTTATCATTATATAGTGACTGCCTTTTTCTCTTCTTATAGTTTTTGTCTGGAAATCTATTTTGTTTAATACAAGTATAGATATTACTGCTTTTTTTGGGTTTCCCTTCACATACAATATCTTTTTCCATCCCTTTATTTTAAATCTATGTGCATGTTTTTAGGTGAAGTGTGTTACTTGCAGGAAACAGATAAGTGAATTTTGTTTTTTTTTATCGCTTCAGCCAGTCTGAGTCTTTTGATTGTTGAGTTTAGTTTGTTTACATCCAATGTTATTATTAATAAGTAAGAACTTAGTCCTGCCATTTTATTTGTTCTCTGGTTGTTTTCTAGTCTTTTATTTTTTTCTTCCTATCTTCATTTAGTAAAGGTGATTTTCTCTGGTGAAATGATTTAGTTTCTTTTAATTTTTTTGTGTATTTTTTGTGTATATCTTGGTTTGAACTAGTGATGAAGCTTGCAAATACTATCTTGTTACCCATTATTTTAACCTGATAACAACTTGACACCATTTACATAAATAAACAAGCAAAAACAAAATTAATAAAAAGTATCTTTAACTTTGTCCCCCCCCTTTTCAATATTTTTGTTATTTCTATTTATTTCTTATTATACTGCCTATGGTATCAAAACTGTAGTTATTATTTTCTATTGGTTTATTGTTTAGTCTTTTTAGTTAGGGTAAGAGTAATTTACACACCACAGTTAGTTACAGTGTTGTCATGTGGTGTTTGGTTTTCTGTTTCCCTGTTAGTTTGTTGAGGATAATGGCTTCCAACTGCATCCATGTTGCTGCAAAAGACATGATCTCATTTCTTTTTATAGAAGTATTTCACAGTATGTATGTACCACATTTTCTTTATCCAGTCTATCATTGATGGACATTTGCTATTGTGAATAGTGCTGCAATGAACATACATGTCCATGTATACTTATAAGAGAATTATTTATATTCCTTTGGGTATATACTCAATAATGAGATTGCTGGGTCAAATGATATTTCTGCCTCTAGGTCTTTGAGGAATTGTCACACTGTCTTCCAACTGACATAGATGGTATCTCATTGTGGTTTTGATTTGCATTTCTCTAATGATCAGTGATGTTGAGTTTTTTATCATATGCCTGTTGGTCACATAAATAACTGCTTTTGGGAAGTGTCTGTTCATTTCATTTCCCACTTTTTAATGGGATCATTTGTTTTTTTCTTGTAAATTTGTTTATATTCTTTGTAGACCTTTGACAGATGGATAGATTGCAAAAATTTTCTCCCATTCTGTAGGTTTTCTGTTCATTCTAATGATAGTTTATTTTACTGTGCAATATATTTAGTTTAATTAGATCCCATTTGTCAATTTTTACTATTGTTGCTATTGCTTTTGGCATTTTTGTTATAAAATCTTCATTTGTGCCTACATCCTGAATGGCATTGCCTAGGTTTTCTTTTAGGGTTTTTATAGTTTTAGGTTTTTCATTTAAGTCTTTAATCTATCTTGAGTTAATTTTTGTATAAGGTGTAAGAAAGGGGTCCAGTTTCAATTTTCTGCATATGGCTAGCCAGTTCTTCAAGCACTATTTATTAAATAAAGATTATTTTCCCTATTGCTTGTTTATATCAGGTTTATCAAAGATCAGATGGTTGTAGGTGTGTGGTATTATTTCTGAGTTCTCTATTCTGTACTATTGGTCTATGTGTGTGTTTTTGTACCAGTACCATGTTGTTTGGATTGCTTTAGCCTTGTAGTACAGTTTGAAGTCAGGTAGAGTGATTGCTCAAGCTTTTTTTTTTTTTTTTTTTTTTTTTTTTTTTTTTTTTTTCCCTTAGGATTGTCTTCACTACTTGGGCTTTTTTTGGTTCCACATTAATTTTAAAGTAGTTTTTTCCCCTTAATTTTGTGAAGATTGTCAATGATAGTTTAATGGGACTATTCAATTAATAGCATTGAATCTATAAATTCCTTTGGGTAGTCTTACCATTTTCATGGTATTGAGTCTTCCTATCCACAAACATAAAATTTATTTCCATTTGTTTGTGTCCTCTCTGATTTCTTTGAGCAGTGGTTTTTGGTTCTCCTTGAAGATATCTTTTACTTTCCTTATTTCTAGATATTTTTTTTTTTTTGTAGCAATTGTGAATGGACGTTCATTTATGATTTGGCTCTCTGCCTTCCTGTTGTTGGTATATAGGAATGCTGGTGAATTTTGAACATTGATTTTGTAACCTGAGACTTTGCTGAAGTTGCTTATTAGCTTAAGAAGCTTTTGGGCTGAGACAATCAGGTTTTCTAGGTATAGAATCATGTCATCTGCAAACAAAGATAATTTGACTTCCTCTTTTCCTGTTTGAATACCCTTTATTTATTTCTCTTGCCTGATTGCCCTGGCCAGAACTTGCAATCCTGTGTTGAATAGGAGTGGTGAGAGAGGACATTCTTGTCTTGTGCCAGTTTTTAAGGCTAATACTTCTAGTTTTTACCTATTCAGTATGATATTGGCTGTAGGTTTGCCATATATAGCTCTTATTATTTTTAAGTATGTTTTTTCAATATGTGGTTGATTGAAAGGTTTTAACATGAAGGGATGTTGAATTTTTTCGAAGACCTTTTCTGTATCTATTGAGATAATCATGTGGTTTTTGTCTTTAGTTCTGTTTTTGTGATGAATCACATTTATTGATTTGCATATGCTGTACCAACCTTGCATCCCAGGAATGAAGTCAACTTGATTGTGGTTTATAAGCTTTTTGATGTACTGCTTGGATTTGATTTGCCAGTATTTTATTGACAATTTTTTGCATCAATGTTTGTCAAGAATATTGGCCTGAAGTTTTCTTTTTTTCTTGAATTTCTGCCATATTTTGGTATTGGGATGCTGCTGGCATCATAGAATGAGTTAGCGAGGAGTCCCTCCTTTTCAATTTTTGGAAATAGTTTCAGTAGAAATGGTACCAGCTATTCTTTGTATCTCTGGTATAATTCAGCTGTGTGATTCATATAAAGTAGAAAGCGTAAAGCTAGATGTGATGTTAGAAATGATCTAATTGGAGGGGTGCAATGACTCACACCTGTAATCCTAGCCCTTTTGGAAGGCCAAGATAGGTGGACTACTTGAAGTCAGGAGTTTGAGACCAATCTGGACAACATGGTGAATCCCCATCTCTATTAAAAGTACAAAAACTAGCCCAGCGTGGTGGCACATGCCTGTAGTCCCAGCTACTCAGGAGGCTGAGGCAGGAGACCCACTTGAACCCAGGAGTTGGAGGTTGCAGTCAGTCTAGATTGCACCACTGCACTCCTGCCTTGATAACAGAGTGAGAGTCTGTCTCAAAAAAACAAACAACAAACAAATAAAAAAATAAACAATCTAATCCAAACTCCTCACATTTTACAGATGAAGATGAGGTCAAAATTCGTAAGTGCTCAAAATCACACGTGTAATTATTAACGGTGACAAAACCTAGACAAACTAGGTGTCTTGGCTGTGCAAAGTTAATTCAATAAATACATTTTCACTTTTGTCAGTAATTACCGATTTTATAGGTCTTGCTCTAAAAATAATTAAATACTATACTCTGAAGCAATAGAAATATAGATTATAAACTTCTGAACAGCTATGACCAATACTAACCTGTTCTATATAGTAATATTTTAAGCATGTAGAATAGCTCAAAGGTGCACAAAAATATTTCATGAAGACCGTATGGTGGTTACAAGTTTTCCTCAAATATATTATTATATTATTTATGGTAAAGTAATATTTTATCAGCCATTTTAGGGACACATTTGCATAAAAACTGTGTTTTGTAAAATTTTTATTATGAAATAATACATTTTTGTGAATATATTTTAAATGCTTGAATGCATAAACAGGTAGCTATAGAGTAAGAATATTTGAGATATCGTAGCGATGAGGAAAGAAAACTTTAACTTTTCAATTTTAATATTCTGAACTTTTAAATATATTTTTAATAGTAAGCATGTTAGCCCTTTTAATATAAGAATAAGTACTTCAACACTATCACAAAACAGAAAAATCTCACCAGTCAGAAAGAACCACTCTTAGTATTTTGTCTCATTTCTTTCCAACTTGACATTATGCCTTATTTGTTTCCAAAAGTGTCTGATTTCTGTTCTTGTTCCATTTAACAGTATGGCACAAATCCTTTCTTATGTCATTAAAAACTGTTCATTAAGTTTTTTTTTTTTTTTTTTTTTTTTTTT